>NW_027095575.1:0-41387 GCF_036850765.1 Saccopteryx bilineata | reverse complement strand
ACTATACAAATGATTGTAAGGATATGAATAAAAGAAATCTTCTTGACCTAAGATGAAATTTTGACCTATGTAAGTGAACAGTTGTTGATGTTGAAGAACTACTAACATGTTGCAAATTAATTAAGCATATAATCTATGACCATATCATCTTATTCCTTAAAGGTATCTGTACAAAGATAATTCTTACAGCATTGTTTACACCAGTAGAGAGTTAGAATTTTAGTTTAGTTAGTTTCCACTCAAGGGGAATGGGTAAGCAAAATGTAGTGTGTACATATTACAGAATTAACTTCCAAAGATAGAAGTCAAGCCCATTAAAATATATTCATAGAGGCCCTGGCCGGTTGGCTCAGCGGTAGAGCGTCGGCCTGGCATGCGGGGGACCCGGGTTCGATTCCCGGCCAGGGCACATAGGAGAAGTGCCCATTTGCTTCTCCACCCCCCTCCTTCCTCTCTGTCTCTCTCTTCCCCTCCCGCAGCCAAGGCTCCATTGGAGCAAAGATGGCCTGGGCACTGGGGATGGCTCCTTGGCCTCTGCCCCAGGCGCTAGAGTGGTTCTGGTCGCAGCAGAGTGACGCCCCGGACAGGCAGAGCATTGCCCCCTGGTGGGCAGAGCGTCACCCCTGGAGGGCGTGCCGGGTGGATCCTGGTCGGGCGCATGCGGGAGTCTGTCTGACTGTCTCTCCCCGTTTCCAGCTTCGGAAAAATACAAAAAAAAAAAATGTGTGTGTGTGTGTATATATATATATATATAGAGAGAGAGAGAGAGAGAGAGAGAGAGAGAGAGGCGTATGTAGAAGGAATTGGTGATCAGAGAGGTAAAAGAAAACTGTTTTTAATTAAAAAATCACAAATGGTTCTTTAACCAGGCAAGTGACTAAGAAGAATTATTAACTTAATAGTAAATAATTTTTAAATATTAAAAAATAGAATATTCCCTCCCCCCAGAATAGCCCAAATTAGGTCTTGATATAAAAGAATGTTGTAAAGTTCCCTTACTGTATTAGTGTCCTCTCGCTGCTCTAACAAATCACCACAAATTTTGTGGCTTAAGATAAAAGTGTACTATAGTTCTGTGTGTTACAAGTTCAGTGCAGGTTTTAAAGCCCCAAACCAAGGTGTCAGCAGGATAGGGTCCATCTGGAACTCTAGGAGAAAATCTGTTTCCTTGCCCTTGTAAGGTTCAATAGGCTGCCTGCATTCCTTAGCTTTTGTTCTCTTCCTTCATCTTCAAAACATATTATTGCACCATCTCCCATTGTTACATCGCCATTCTATTAGTCCCCTATCTTCCTTTTATATAGATCACCCTTTTTTTTTTAAGTTACAGGAGGGGAGATAGTGCGATAGACTCCCACATACACCCCCACCAGGATCCACCGAGCAACCCTTGTCTGGGGCCAATGTTCAAACCAACCGAGGTATCCTCAGCGCCTGGTGCTGATGCTTAAAGCAATTGAGCCACTGACTGTGCCGAGGGTAAGAGGGAGAGAAGGAAGAGAGAAAATGGGAGAGAAGAAGACGGTTGCTTTTCTGTGTGCCCTGACCAGGGAATGAACCCAGGACGTCCATATGCCAGGCCAATGCTCTATGCACTGAGCCAACTAGCCAGGGCTCATGTAGACTCTTATGTTTACCCTGGCCCCACATAAATAACACAAAATTTTTGTTGCATCCACAAAAACACTTGTTCTTACCTAATTTGAGTGTGCTGATCTCAAAGCTGACATTAGTTTTTCTCTGTAAGCTACAGTTTTTTTGCAATTCAATATTTTATGCTTTCATCTTATTGTCAAATTTTCAACATTTAGTTTAACATAATGAAGTATAATGTCTTCTTGGGTATCATTTTTGTGAAAATGTAATAATTTATATAATGCAGTAAATATACTAATACACTAAAAGATATAATTGCGTCAGAATTTGTCTACAATTTCAAAATAGAACATATTCAAACACTTTTTTTTTTTTGTATTTTTTCTGAAGCTGGGAACAGGGAGAGACAGACAGACTCCCGCATGCGCCCGACCTGGATCCACCCGGCACGCCCACCAGGGGCAACGCTCTGCCTACCAGGGGGCGATGCTCTGCTCCTCCGGGGGGGGGGCGTTTCTCTGCCACGACCAGAGCCACTCCAGTGCCTGGGGTAGAGGCCAAGGAGCCATCCCCAGCGCCTGGGCCATCCTTGCTCCAATGGAGCCTCGCTGTGGGAGGGGAAGAGAAAGACAGAGAGGAAGGAGAGGGGGAAGGGTGAAGAAGCGAATAGGTGCTTCTCCTGTGTGCCCTGGCTGGGAATCAAACCCGGGACCTCTGCACGCCAGGCCGACGCTCTACCACTTAGCCACCGGCCAGGGCCTCAAACACTTATTTTAATCATAAAATTTTCACAAAACTTATTTAACTTCTATTCAGCAAAAATTTGCGTTTGTAGCTCTTGTGTTTGTGTACTTGTTGAGGACAATCTCGTTTGATGCTCCAGCAGTAGTCTGCTCATCACTGAACAGCTTCAAGATTTTCGGGAAACTTCTCAAGGTGACTGTTCAGAAAGTGAATCTTAACGCTCATGTTTCATCTAGTGTCGCGGAGAGCCAACAGCATCCTTTGAACCAGAAGTTCATAGTTTTTTGCTTTTTTGTTGCCAAGGAAGTTCTTTGTAACTGCCACAAAGGACTACCATGTTGTTTCCCCTCCTTATTCATCTTCCAGGCAAATTCTTCGTCAGGAAAAATTTCTTCGATAACCTATATGTTTTTCTTTTAACAGCATTATTAAGATATAATCCATATACCATCCAAAGACAGTTTAAATTGTTTGTAGTTTTTAGTGCATTCTCCGAGATGGGCAACTATAGCCATATCTAATATCAGAACATTTCCTTTATCCCCAAATGAGACCATGCACCCATTAGCAGTCAGTCTCATTCTCTCTTCCCTTGGCCTCTGGCAGCCACTGCCACTGTCCTGCTTTCTGTCTCTATAGATTTGCCTATGCGGGACATTTTATATCAATGGGTTCCTATAATGTGTGGCATTCTGTGACTGGTCTCTTTCACTTAGCACAATGTTTTCAGGTTAGAGCCGTGTGTAGCATTTTGGATGTTGGCTTTTATCTGTTATTGCCATGTGTTTTTCTTACTGCTGTCTGGGGCACTAGCATGTCACCATGTTGTTGGCTTTCTTAAGACCTCTTGTTAATTTATTCAGGGCTAAGGTTTTCAGTAACTCTTACAATCAACAGATCCCTTTTCACCTTTGATTCAGATATTTTATGCACTAGGAGACACGTTTTCTGCAGCTGATATTCAGGTTGTGTTTTGCTATTGAGTTGTATGAGTTCCTAATATATTTTGGATGTTAAACTCATATTGGATATATGAATGCAAATATTTTTTACTGATTTTGTAGTTTGTTTTTCCATATTGTTGATTGCTTCCTTTGCTATGTAGAAGTTGTTTCAGTTCTTAAAACCTTTCTGATTTCAGAGTTAAGAATCAGGGATTATGTACTGTATTGCCTGCCTTCAGTGCTCCTTGTTTGTGTTCCCATCGCACAAACATTACATATGTCTTTAGCATGGCTCCTGGCACATTGACTGGAAGCTATATGTTCACATGTCTCTTGTCTGTTTATATAATAGAGTCTGAGGAACCATGTCTTAATCATTTTTCCCAGTGTCTACTAATTAGAAGACTCTCAGTAAATGCATTTTTGACTAATGAATATATATGTACTGCAGGTGATTTAGCTGTCTAGAAGAGAAGGACTAGAGTGGGCTATAGCAGTTGGAAGAATACTGAGTGTTAGGATCAGATTGTATGTTTAGACCAAGTTTCTTCTGCATTCCTGACATTTTGTGCCGGGCAGTTCTTTAGTCCTGTACATAGCAGCATGTTTAGCAGCCTCCTTGGCCTCTGCTCACTGGATGGCCGTAGCATCCTTCCCTTGTCGCCTGTGTGAATCCAAACTATCTCCAGACATTGCCAAGTGTTCTTGGGGAAGAAAAATCACCAGTTTCTTAGAACAGAGAACCAGGCACATTTGGGTTGAAATATTCTGTCTTTTATGAGCTAGGCAAGTGAATCTATAAGAGCCAATAGTATTTAATTTATAACATGAGGATAAAAATATTGTGTTTCCTAAGATGATTGAAAAGATTGCACTGAGAACATGAGAGCTCAATAAGACAGCTTTGACAATATCAGGAGTGCCTGGACACACACAGCACTCAGGTGTAGGGTGAGTGGGTCAGGGTCTATGGTTATATCTGCTTTTCTCTGTGTCTGTGATGTCTCTGCCTCTCTCTCTGACTCTCTCTGTGTCTCTCTATATCTATCTGTAAGTCACTTTTTGCATCTATGTCTGTGTATCTCTGTCAGTGTGTGTCTCTGTATCTGTCTTGCCTTTCTCAATCTCTATCCCCTCTCTCTGTCTCTATCTCATTCTTTCTCTATCTCTTTAGCTATATCTCTATCTCTGTGTCTCTCTCTCTTTCTATCTCTCTCTTTTCTTTTCTTTTCTTTTCTTATAAATAAGAGGAAAGGAGATAGTGAGACAGACTCCTGCATATACCCCAACTGGAATCCACCCAACAACCCCCATCTGGGGCTGATGCTCAAATCAACCAAGCTGGTTTTAGCACCTGAGGCTGACATGCTATCTTCGGTTCCCTGGGGCAAAGCTTGAACCAATTGAGCCACTGTCTGTGGGAGAGAGAGAGGGAGGGCTGGGTGAGAGAGAAGGGAAGAGAAGTAGATGATTACTTCTCATGTGTGCCCTGATCAGGGATCAAGCCTGGGTCGTCCATATGCTGGGCTGATGCTCTGTCTAATGAACCACCAGCCAGGATCTTGTATTTCTAGCTCTGCGTATCTCTGTCTCTGTTTTCTGAGTCTCTCTGTCACGAGGGTGTGAGAGAGTATACTAATATGGCAGAGACAGCAAGCGGTGTACTCTGAAGTTGGCAGAGCCGATCACAGAGCTTTGCCTGCCTACAGGTATAGGAGTGACAGAAGTTGCTGTCAAGCTAGCAGACTCCAGCAGAAATGTCTACACTTGTTCTGATAAGACTTTGGGAAAGAATTAGGGTTCTGGAGATAAAGATAATATTACAGGAGATTTTATAGTCAGAAGAGATCGGGATTATGGAGATGAATCAGGATGTGGTTGCAGCGATTTGGACATGAGGTAATGAAGGTTGGAATGAGAATGGGCTAGTTGGAATGGTTAACCCAAGAAATATTTGAAGGAAGTAATGGCAGAACTTGCTAACTGGCCAGGTTGGCCATGAGAGAGATTTGAAGATGTTGTGGGCTTTTGAATCAGACAAATCAGAATTAATGATTGATTCTGCCCAACACCAGTTGTGGGGTGTGGGGAGAACAACTCAATGGTGCTGAGTCGTGGTTTGTCTCTAAAATGGGGATGATAATACCATCTCGAGGGACTGTTGTGATAGTCTGAGACATTGTGTGAAGTTTAGCAGGAGATAATAGGCACTCAATAAATGTAGCTACAACTTATAGGGATCAGAGAAGGAAGGGGACTGGAGCTGAGTTGACTTGGAGCATGAAGGAACAGCATAGGTGCTTCAGTAGAAGCAATCTGATTCTATGTGGAGCAGCTTAATTTAAATGTGGTTGTAAGGATAAGTAAATTTTCTAAACAAGTGTGGCTTCCAGCAGTATTTCCAGCCAACCTTACATTTTATAGTACCACTGGGCATCCATACGCCCCAAGCAGGTAATTTATAGTTTTTATGAGCCTAGATAGATTTGGAACACTTCGGTTTGCACTTGAATACAAAATCCACCCCTTCAAGAAGTGCCATGAAGAAATCTCTAATACTGTTTGTCCTATGGTGTGGATGTGGAACATGACAAATGAGAGTAATAGCTGGTAAGCAATATTAGATGATTCTGACAAGGAAATTCATTGTTGGGAACTTTCCTCTACAAAACAGTTAGTGCGATCAATCCATTCTCTTAGTCAGAAAGGTCCTTTTTGAGAAATTATCCTTTCCGCCTCCACTTTGCCTTTTCATAGTACTGTGGTTTGATTTAGCACCTCTCTCTCTCTCTCTCTCTCTCTCTCTCTCTCTCGACTCTTGCTTTAGCACAAAATGCCTTTACTTTTCCAATGCCCTGTCACTCACTTGATGAGCCTTACTTCAGAATGCTGGGGCTGGTTGTAGTTTTTATTAGGCATTGTGATAAATTTTGTGTTTGTGTATTTCTTTCTTATGTGAGTTTGTCTATGAAAGGGGCGTGACTTTGACAGTGGCTTTTGGCTGTGGGCCTTGAATAGTAGTTACACAACAGCTTTAAAGTCTGTTCCATCTGTCTCTGACCTCCCCCTGCACATTTATGTGCAGGGCTGTGTGTGGGATTGGGAGAAATGGAATGTGGTGAGTGGCTCTGGTTTCTGCCTACCCCAACGTTCCTTCCTTCTGATCAGTTGTTCCCTGGTTTTCTGTCGAAGGCCCAGTGCCAATTCACTGTTGTTCTGGTTGTACTATCAATCAGTTTCTCCTTTTTATTGAAGTTATTGGGTGACACTGGTTAACAAAATTATACAGGTTTCAGGCACACAATTCTACAACACATCTCTGTATACTATATTGTGTGAATCAATCTTGATTACCCTGGGAAGGACATGCCATTCATTTTGATCATAATACTCCGTTTTCCAGTCACACCAGTCATAGGGATCAGTGTGTACATTGACAGTTTTGTTCACCCATTCAAGAGTGTTTTTTGAGTGCCTACTATGTATTAGGTGCTGATATTTCTTGTGGATAGACAGTAAGCTAAATAGTGCTATGAACTTCCCTCTCAGGACTGCTTTTGCTGTGTCCCATAAATTTTGAGTTGTTGTATGTATGTTTTCATTTGTTTCAAGAAAATTTTGGTTTCTTTTTTTATCTCATTGTTAACCCTTTTGTTATTTAATAACATGCTATTTAGTTTCCAAGTATTTGAGTGTTTTCCAGTGTTTCTATTGTAGTTGATTTCTAGTTTCATGCCATTGTGGTCAGAGAAGATGCTTGATACGATTTCAATCTTCTTAAATTTATTGAGACTCATTTTGTGTCCTAACATGTGGTCTATCCTAGAGAATGTACCGTGAGCACTTGAAAAGAATGTATATTCTGTTGCTTTAGGGTGAAAGGTTCTGAAGGTATCTATTAAATCCATTTGATCTAGTGTGTCCTTTAAGTCTGCTATTTCTTTGTTAATTTTCTTTCTTGAGGATCTAGCCAGTGATGTTTGTGGGGCATTAAAATCTCCTACTATTATAGTATTGCTGTTGATCTCGCCCTTTATGTCCATCAAAATCTTCGTTATATATTTAGGTGCTCCTATATCAGGTTCATAGATATTTAGAATAGTTATATCTTCCTGTTGGATTTCTGACATACTCTTTGTTTTAAAGTCTATTTTGTCAGATATAAGTATTGCTACCCCAACATTTTTTCTTTTTCATTTGTATGAAATTTTTTTTTCATCTTTTATTTTCAGTCTATGTGTATCTTTTGTTTTGAGGTGGGTCTTTTGTAGGCAGCATATGTATGGGTCCTGTTTTCTTATCCAGGCAGTTACCCTATGTCTTTTGATTGAAGCATTTAATCCATTTACATTTAAGGTTATTATTGATATGTAGTCATTTATTGGCATTTTATTCTTTAAATCTACATTCCCTTTTACTTGATTCCCCTCCCCCTTTGTTCAGTTTACAGCAGGCCCATTCACATTTCTTGTAGCATTTGTTTGGTTGTAATGAATTCTTTGAGTGGTTTTTTTTTTTGTTTTGGTTTGGTTTTTTTTGTCTGGGAAGCTTTATATTTCTCCTTCAAATTTAAATGTTAGCCTTGCTGGCTAGAGAAGTCTTGGTTGTAGGCTCTTGTTTTGCATTACATTGAATATTTTTTGCCATTCCCTTTTGGCCTCTAATGTTTCTGTTGAGAAGTCAGATGTCATCCTTATGGGGGTTCCTCTGTAGGAACTTATTAGGAAACTAAGTGAATTGATGAGGATATCTGCACATCTTAAAAATGAATCTTATGAACAAAAGAAAAATGTTAACAGCAATCAGAAATGAGAAGATGTGATTGTAACAATGTACACACATGTATATAGAAAGGTTTTATATATAAAAAGTTGCATTCCATAGTAGTATTATGGATACATTTTATTCTTTTTACAATTTGTTTTCTGTATGGCTGTTATATTGTATTTTCAATAATAAAAAATCTGGACTTTGAGCAAGTTTGTAAAGTGGGGTAATATTTATATTTCCCAGCGCGGTGGTGAGGAAGTGGCCTGTGCCCATCTGACAACCCAGACCTCCTTGCAGTGGGTGATTTCTCCTTCCTGAAAGGTAGGAGCCATCAGCACACTTTCCAGGCATTTGCCCTTCAACCCTCTCCAAGGCAGGAGAGTCCCGGGACTTCTGGGTCCCCGCGTTGCGGGGGCTCCCTTCAGGAGGGAACTTTCCGGAGCAGGTAGGGAAGGGTATATTCCACCTACACCTGTGATCCCTGGGTAAGGAGCGAGCTACGGGAACAACCGCCCCTGGGCACCTCCGGTTTGGGGTTAGTTTAGCCACCTTTGAGCTTCGGTCCAGACCCGGACTCTCGGCTGTCCTTCCCAAATTCAGCATCCGTGTTGTGCCCCTCGCTGGGGCCCCAGTGGCAGGAAAAGTCGGATTTACAGGGCGCCTCCTGCGGAAACCTGGAGACATCCAGTGCTCCTGGGTACTCGAATGTGACTTAGCAGACGGGGGCACATGAGTGCCCTTTCAGGTCTCATAGGACGCTCCAGACTCCGGATATGTGCCAAGCGTTCGGACAGAGTCCTCTCCAGCACCCACACGCACCCATCTGGGATCGGGCCGCCGGTCCTTTTCTTTGCTAATGCTATCTTGGGGGGGGGGGTCACGTGCGGACAACAGCGCAAGCTTCCTCCGGGCCCATAAGCCAGGATGGACCCAGGGATGCCACTCGGTTTTCTGGGCTCCGTCCACAACCCGAGGTGAGGCGCGGGGGCCCTTCCCTTGTGGGCTGGAGCAGGGACGGGATGGACGCTGGATCCCCAGGGGCGCGTCTCCCCGTCGGGGCTGGTCCCTGTGGGACCGCAGTACTGTCAGGCCGCTGTGTGCCCTGCGCCAAGGCTTGGGGGTGTCCACTGCAAGTTGTGGGCTGGTGGCACGAGGGGCGGGGTTGGCTGGCGGCGCTGGACCCCCAGCACATCAGTCCGTGGACGCCTTGCATGCCGCGCACCTCTGGCTGGGCAAAACGACTCTTAGGCTGGTTGGGGGAAGCCAGGCTGTGGGGCGCTCAGCGCGCGGGTGCGGGGCACGAGGGGCGTGGGCTGACGGGAGGAGCGTGGATGGGAGTTGGGGGACGGGCGCCTGCACCCGTGCCATATTGGAAAGAGTCGGAGCACCGCCGGGGCTACCACCTCCGCCAGAGCGCGGGTAGAGGGGTGCGGGGAGAGCTGCCGGCTGTCACGCTCCACCAAGCCCAGCAGGAAGGAGGGCGCGAGCGAGCCAGCGCGAGCACTGTGAGCGGAAAAAGTGCCTGTGCTGGGGAATGAAAAGAAAGGAAGAAAGAAAAAGAGCGCGAGACGGAAAAAAGTGAGCGACCTAGGAGCTTGTGCGCGAAAACTCCCTACAGGTAAAAACACGGGGTTGCCGGCTGAGCCTTCCCGCGCGGCGCCCTTCAATGAGGCAGCACAAGTTTGCCAATGAAACCGCTGGGAGCCAAAGGGC
This sequence comes from Saccopteryx bilineata, assembly GCF_036850765.1. NCBI lineage: Eukaryota > Metazoa > Chordata > Mammalia > Chiroptera > Emballonuridae > Saccopteryx > Saccopteryx bilineata. The sequence goes on along the minus strand of NW_027095575.1, from coordinate 31,620 downwards.
AGGGCGGGCGGGCAAGAGTCAGACAGGGGACTTAGTGTTGATCATCTTAGGCATGGATTCTCTTCACAGAAGTGCAGGGAAGAAACTGTAGTAAACACTCGCCCTCATGCCCCAAGCCTTGTCTAAGGGACTTTAGGTTACGGGCTGGCATTATTGTGAGATGGCACTTGAAGTTCTGTCTCTGAGAAGGTCAGAGGAACTGAGTAAGGTCCTGGGTTTCTGGAGAAGAGGGATCTTCTCTGGGAAGAAGCTCAGGTGTTACTTTGTGACGGGGCAGGACTATTGAGTGAGGTGGTCACAGAGAGACTATTTGCTGCCTCTGTATCCCAGGGGGAATAATATTTAAAGTGCCTCATTAGACAAACACTTTTACTGTTATTCGCATCCCAGGAGACTGTACATTCCAAAAGACCAAAACTATAAAAGAAAGAAATTCAGAGTGGCTGATGCTCTAACCAGAGAGGCCAGGTGTTCCCATCCAGGCTTCTCTGTTTCTTTCACATTTATTTCCTATACATTGTACACATGGATATACCTTCTTTCTCCAATTGAATTTCAATCTTCAGGTTTTTAGGTACAAATCATGGCATCTCTATCTAATTAATGATATCAAGAAACCAGATTCTAATTTCAAGTGTGAAAACAGTTTATATATGTGGGTATAAAAATGTATTTATAAGTGTAGAAAACTGCTTTTAAAATGGAATCATTCAAAGATGTTTCTCTCTAAGAGTCAAGAATTGTTTCCTGAACCTGATCTTCTCTTTGTATATTTTATACAGCATATTATAATTTGTAATCATAAACAATTATGACCATAATCAATATAGGCAGACTTCAGAATTTTATAAACACCTTTTCCAATTTCATCACAATAGTTTCTGTGTATGGTACTAGATTAGTCCACTGCAAGGCAGACATGTAGACAGAGACCAGCATGGAGGGGTTTACTGGGGAGTTCTTGGATTAGTCCCCATGGAAGAAAAGGGACTAATGTAGGACTGGGCAGAGAGAAAGTGAATGTAATGGAGTTCCAATGTCAAACTCCCCTCACTCTGCAGAAAGTTCTACAGTGGGAATGTTGCTTCAGAATTGCTGTAAATTGGGGCAATTTACTGAGGAGTCCAGGTCTTACCACCTGCACAGATCAATCATTATATGCAACCCTGGCAAGAAAGAGTGCCCTTAGGTGCACTGGTTCTCTTCTGAGAGGCTGACCCCAAAGGGGACTGGCCTGAGGGGTCTCTGCCAGAAGCACACCTGGAAGCTGGGGCAACAGCTGATTCTCCGTGCAGAGGCCGAAGGCTGTCCCATCACAGAGGCCCACATTTATCTCTCATATATCACCTGTCTCCCTTCTGAGGAATGCACCCTCTCTGAGCACTGGCTTTTCTCTTTCTGTGCAGTTTAATCATCAGCACTTACTTAGCACAGGGCCTGGCAACAGTGTGTTCTCAATATGTGCTAAATGAATGAATAAATGTGTGCATTAGAATCTTGAATATAATTTGACACATTTATGGAGTAAAGACCTAAACATATGATTATTTTCATGAAGTTATGGAAAAAGCATTGGAATACAGTGCAACATCCTTCCATGATGATAAAAATAGTGATGCGAGAATAAAAAGAATATTTCAGAAAGAATCTACAATAAATTAAATATTTAATGGACAAATACTCAAAACATTCTTTTTGAAATCCAAAACAAATATAACTGATGCTGACTAACACTGTTTTCATACAAACAACATACATTGCTCACAAAAATTAAGGGATGTTTTATCACTTTGTATTTATTTTGAAATGTCCCCTAATTTTTGTGAGCAGTATAGTTCAAATTTGAGTCATTAAGAAGAAATAAATGATTTGACTTTGGGTGATGGGCACACAGCACAACCAACTGTTCAAATGATATAGATTGTTTACCTAAAACCTATGAATACTTCTGCATCAATGTCACTTCATTAAATTTAATTTTCTAAGTAAAATTATAAATAAACATACATTAACAAAAATATTAATAAGTAGGTAAATAATGCCAAAAAACTATACATACTTTATTAGAACAAGAGAATGTGTACATTGTTAAGATAAAAAAGGTGAGGTTGCTAAAATCAAAATACTATACAGATATTAATTGCATGACTTTACAAAGCAAAACATATTTAAAAAGGGTAATTTCTAAAAGCCACTATTAATGAAATGATAAATAAATACCTGGAAAGGGGTCTAAGAAAAGATATGAAAACACTTTGTGGAAAAATCAGTAACATTTTACTAAAGAACACAAAAGAAGACCTAAAAAATGGAAAGAACATTTTAATTTTGGATAAATATACACAATATCATAGAGATATTTATTTTCCCCCAATAGTTTTTTAGATTTAAGACCAATCCTGGAATTCTACTGTCCCTCTCTCTGTCTGTATGTGAGAAGCAGATTTTGAAATTTGTATAAAAGAGCAATGGAGGATGATTATTCACCTTGATGACAAATAACAAAGTGAAATATTGGCCTTACCAAATATCAAGATAATATGAGCCTGACCAGGTGGTGGCGCAGTGGATAGAGTGTTGGACTGGGACGCAGAGGACCCAAGTTTAAAAACCTGAGATTGCCAGCTTGAGCACAGTCTCATCTGGTCTGAGCACAGCTCACCAGCTTGAACCCAAGGTCGCTGGCTTAAGCAAGGGGTCACTCACTCTGCTGTAACCCCTGGTCAAGGCACATATGAGAAAGCAATTAATAAACAACTAAGGTGCCACAACAAAGAGTTGATGCTTCTCATCTCTCTCCCTTCCTGTCTGTCTGTCCCTATCTGTCCCTCTCTCTGTTTCTGTCACACACAAAAAAGAAAAAAAAAAGGTAATATGAAGCTATAGTAATTAAAATGTTTGGTTCTGGGACATATAAAAAGTAGTAACAAGAAAAACTTCTCCTATATGAAATTTTTATTGAAGACAAAGGAAGCATTGGATATTTTTTTAATGGTAATGTACCATGTGATCCATCAATCCTACTGTGTATATATCTAAAATAATTAAAATTAGGTTCTAATAGAGGCCCTGGCTGGTTGGCTCAGTGGCAGAGTGTTAGCCTGGCATGCAGAAGTCCTGAGTTCAATTCCTGGCCAAGGCACACAGGAGAAGAGCCCATCTGCTTTTCCACCCTTACCCCTCTCCTTTCTCTCTGTCTCTCTCTTCCTCTCCCGCAGCCAAGGCTCCATTGAAGCAAAGTTGGCCTGGACACTGAGGGTGGTTCAATGGCCTCCACCTCAAGCACTAGAATGGCTCCTTTTGTAATGGAGCAACTCCCCAGATGGGCAGAGCATCACCCCCTAGTGGGCTTGTCAGGTGGATCCCAGTTGGGCGCATGTGGAAATCTGTCTCCCTGCCTTCCCACTTCTCACTTCAGAAAAATACAAAAAAAAAATGGGTTCTAACAGAGATCACCCATGTTCATCACCGCATTATTCACAATAGCCAAGTTAGCTAGGTTATAGAATCAACTGAACTATGTCCATTAACACATGAATGGATAAAGATTTGAGATACACACACACACACACACACAATTTAATATTATTCAGCTAGTAGAAAGAAGAAAATCATGTCTGTAACAACTTGGTTGAAACTTAACATAAGTTTCAACTGTATAAGATCATTTATGAATGAAATCTAAAAAATCCACTTATAAACAGAGTAGAGTGATGGTTACCAGGGTATGGAAGATGGGAGAAATGGGGAGATGTTAATCAAAGAGTATAAACTTCCAGTTATAAGATTAATTTCTGAGGATATAATGTACACTAAAATCTTGCCTCAGGCTCTACTTCTAGAGACCCTGAGAGAAGAAATTGAGTTTAGAGAACTAACATTGTATAAAAAATTATAGAGCTGGAAAACAAGTAATGTTGGGTTCAATCCCAAGTTAAAATAAACTTGGTCATTATGTTTTCTAGTCATTTTAGAATACTCTGGTAATAGAAGAATCAAGCATTGTGGCTCAACAAGTATTTGTATCACTTTCACGCATTCTAGAAACCCTAGCCTAAAGTAAATGGCACAGGATCAGAAAAAAAGATATCCTACCAATGAGTCTCTTCAAGGCTCATTTTATGTCCCTGTTTCTCAGGCTGTAGATAAAAAAATTCATCATTTGAGGAAACACAATGTATATCACAGAAGCCACTACAGTCTTCCTGGGTGAGTCAGTAACTAACTGCAGAAGTAAAGTACACTGCAAAAATAGTTCCATAGAACAAGGAGACAACCAAGAGGTGAGACCTACAAGTGGAAAAGGCTTTAAGCTTTTCTCCTGTTGTTGGCATTCTCAAAACAGAGGAGAGAATTTGAGTGTAAGAAAATGATTCCACACAGAGGAATACCAAGCAAATAGGATTATAACAAGATATATGAGGATGTTATTGATGAGGGTATCAGAACACACAAGCTTAATGACCTGAGCAAGCTCACAGAAGAAGTGAGATATTTCTAGATCATTGCAAAAGAACAGCCACAACACCTTCAAACTGGAGCAGGGCAATTGCAGTGCAAAGGAACAGTGAGAGTAGAATGAGTTGAATACAGAGATGGACATTCATGATAACTGTGTATCTCAAGGGGTGACAAATGGCCACGTAGTGGTCATAAGCCATTGCTGCATGAAGAAAATTCTCAAATCCACCCCAAATCATGACAAAGCCAATCTGGGTGAGGCAGCCTATAAAAGTGATGCTCTGATTCTGTGCTTGGATGTTCACCAGCATCTTTGAGATGATGATTGTGCTTATACAGATGTCAGTAAATGACAGGTTGAAAAGAAAAAAGTACATGGGGGTGTGCAGCTGGGAGTCAGCTGACGGCCTGAATGATGAGCAGGTTCCCAGAATGGTGACCGGTTAGATGGACAGGAATAGGTAGAAGAGGAGTGGCTGCAGCTCTGGATCATCTGTCAATCCCAGCAGCAGGAATTCTGAAACATCTGTTTGGTTTCTAAGTTCCTTGTTGTTGATGAATCTGATGGCAAAGATGGGGTGAAAATAAAATAAAATGAATGGTCCCTAGGCATGTTGCAGTTGCATCAAATGGAAATTTGATAGGCATGTCAATTTCTGGTACCACTTTAGACTTACTGCAATTATCTCTGGGAGTGATGACCAGAAACCTATGTTTTATCAAGCTTTCCAGATGAACTTCACATTTGTAGAGTCTGAGAACCAGCGTTTAAACTAAAAGAGAAAAACCTCTGTTTATATGGTGAACCTAAGAGAATATTCAGATCTTTCCTTCTGATAATTTCTCATGCCATCATCATCTCTCACTCTTTTTCTTTTCTTCCTTCTGTTTATTGGCCCAAATATTTATGGATCACTAATTCTGCTTTTAATCTGTGTCAAATGCTGAGACTGAAACAAGCAAACAAACAAACAAAAAAGACATGACATGTTCTTTCTGAACTATTTCTTTGTCTTCAAACAAACAGAAAGATGTGAATGAAGAATGAAGTTATTCAATCTCTTGTTAGAGTATGGTCCCAAACTTTGACATGCTCAGAATCATCTGAAGGGTTTGTCAACTTACTGATGAGGCAGTTGAGCTTGTCACCCATTTACCCATAAGAACTCTTAGGAAAGTGAAATTGCATCATGAACATAAGTTGATAGAGGGTAGAAAAGACCAGGGTCAGTACATGTTACCTGACCCTGAGTTGATCAACCATTGTTAATGCTGCTGGATAATAGAGAATTGGCATTCCTACACCATCACTCAGATTTTATAATATCCCTTAAAATATTCATGGTGATGTAAAGTATAACATTGTATAACTATGTATGGTGCCAGGTGGGAACTGGAAAACCAAGGGGGAATCAGTTTGTAAAGAATTTGATTGTCTAAACACTTGTACTGGACACTGAAACTAATATAAAATAACATTGAATATAAACTGTAATCGAAAAGTAAAACAATTAAAAAATATATTTATTTTGAACAATGTCACATATCTTTTTCCTTCCCTACAAGATTTTTCACCTCAAGGTAAAGTTGTTACCTTAGAAACAGTGTATAGCAAATTATAGCATCTAAGTATACACTTTCCAATAGATTTAAAACTGTTCCCCATAAAGTTGGAACTCATAAACTCTTTAATGCAGTGGTTCTCAAAGTGTGCACCAGGGCACACTGGTGCACCCTAGAAGATTTCCCGGTGTGCCCTATGGTATTCCAGGGAAATATGTGCCTGTTGGGGACCAAAAAACCAACAGGGTTTTTGGAGTTTAGATTTGTGGGGGACAGAGGTGTGTGGAATTGGCTGTAAGCTGACAGTCTGCCCAAACCCCTACCTCACTTGCCTGGTTAGGTTGCAAAAAGCTGTTAAGGTGTGGTGCTGGATTGTTTACACTACCCCTCATGTTCCCCGGAAAGACTGGAGGCAAGTTTCTTCTAGCCTCTGGTGTAAAGTTAAGATGATATGTATGGTGGGGGTTTTGGAATTGTCTCTTGAAGCCTTTTGAATTTCTATAAAAGAAGAATATGTGGCAATATCTAAAAAATCTTTAAACATTTTACTACAATTTTCAACATCCTATTTATGTGAATTAGGATTTTCTACTCTCAATACAATTAAGAGTAAAAAGAGAAGAATTCTTCAATGTATTGACGAGGAAATGAGAGTTTGCCTTTCAAATATATGCCCAAACATTGAAGAAATCGCTAGGACACATCAGGCTCATGTTTCTCATAAACACAAGAAGGAAAAAACTTAACACATTCATGCCGGGACCTGCCAAATTTACTAAATCATACAAAATTGTATTTATATCTATCTATATATATATATAAAGATAACTTTTTTATCATTAAAAAAATTTTAACTCCTCTTTTTTATTAATTCTAAAAAGCATAACTCAAAAAATGTAACAAAAATTTTTTAATGTTAGAATAAATTCAATTTTGTTGTATTTATTTTGTTTAATTACCATAAAAGCATGCTTGGACTTTATTTTTTCTTTAATATTTGACTTAATTATTATAACATATTTCTCAGAAATTTGTATATAGTGCGCCTACAATTATTTGTAAGATTTTAAATGCACCCCGACTTCAAAAAGTTTGAGAACCACTGCCCTAATGTAAATGCTACTCATCTGCATTAGTGATTAATTCTAAGAAAGAATGGGCAAACATCAATGACTTTTTATTTTTCCCCCATTTTCTTTTATTATTAATTTTAATGGGGTGACATTGATAAATCAGGATACATATGTTCAGAGAAAACATCTCCAGGTCATCAATGACTTTTTAAATCTCATTCTACAGGAATTTCTTCCCCTAAGGTGATAGGTGCCTTGTTATTTAAAAAATAAACAAACAAACAAAAAAACTCCAGCTAAATAATGAGAAAGACTATGCACCCCACCAGAAAAAGACAAGAAAATAACTACAACTTTTTTGTCCTTGGGAGACAGGTGATTGCAACATTGGACAGTCTTAGAAGATAATTAGGCATCCCAACACTGTGTTCTTATAAAAGCAATCATTCTCATTGCGTGGGGAGAGAGAAGTGGTCATGACAGCCTTTTCATCACTTGGTGTATCATGTAAGCTCAAACAATGACTTCAACCCAGACCAGCACTTGCTTTTTGTGAAGGGGGGAAATTGCTCCTATATGAAAAGCCTGGCATTCTCATTTTTTATAATGGAAACTATCATACAATCTTATGGGGATGTTGTAATGATGAAAAAATAAAGGAAAAGCATCATTGTAACAGCACTCAGCACATGATGCCCTCTTGTGAACATTTCCTAGTGTGTTATTGTTTCTTTGTCCCAAAAAACATCACCTTGCACATTTCCCTTCTCACAAGGAAGCAATGGGGTCAGCAAGATGAGGTAAAACCATAGAAAGAGAGAATGTTCCTAGCATAATAACTGCACATTTCAGGGGAAAGATTATGAATTGAAACTCCAGCTGGGAACAGTTATCACATAGAAAAGGAATAAAAGCATCATCTGTTATATCAGTATTCATTTGAAATGGACATATGATGTAGCAATTAAAAATGAATTAAATAATAAAATGGAATATATATACAAATATTGAAAACTCATAAGTATTTTTGAAAGACAAAATGTGCATCATTAGAAAATTTTTAATCTGTTTGGCACCCTCACAAGTAATCCATGATATTCAAGCAAAAAAAAAAAAAGATAACCATGAAGGACGAAGGACCCACCAGTTAACACTATGAAATTCACACACTTTATTGTTTTCATGCCAGATGTTTTTATTGCAACACATAATACAAGTATATATGAAGTCTCACATCATGTATTTACACATTCTTGATTCTTTCCCTTTCCCAGGGAAACCACTATATTAACTTTATATACATTATTCTCCTGAAATTTTTACTATAATCAGTATTACCGCTCCATAAACCATTGCATTTATTTTGCATTTTGAAAGCTTTCTATAAACAGAACCATGCAATACATGTCATTTACACTTGGCTTTCTTAGGTAATTTATCTTTTCTTTATTGTCAGTATGCTTATCCTGCTTCATTCATTTTAATTATGAGAGAGTATTCCAGTATATAGTTTCATGTTTTATTTCTTCATTTCATAAAAGATAAGCTGTCTGGTTAATATCTTTTATCTTATACATGCTTATGAAGACATATGCAATATAAAGGAACGAGGGAGAGGTATTAGCTCTAGGAGAGGGAGAGTGAAAACTGCTAGGGATACCAAAGGGGTGCCTTCTGTATGAGTATTATTTTGTTTTTTCCTTTAAAAGACCTGAAGTTTCACTTAGTGTAATAATATTCAGATCCATTCATGCTACCATAAAATGTAAAGTTTCCTTTTACAGCTGAGTGGTATTCCAGCGCAAATGTCCTACAACTTTTTTATCCTCTCATCTGATACTGGATACTTGGGCTGTTTCCAGATCATCGCTATTGTACATAACAATGCAATGAACATAATAAGCCAGTCAGAGAAAGACAAATGACACATGATCTCACTTACATGTGAAATATGATGAACAAAATAAACTGATAAACAAAATAGGAACAGAGACATGGATGCATGGAACAGATTGACAGCTGTCAGAGGGGAGGGTGTTGGGAGGCTGGATGATAGAAGGTGAAGGGATTAAGCAAAAACATACATATATATAACACACAGACACAGACAACAGTGTGATGTTTGCCAGAGGGAAAGGGGGTGGATTAGATGGAGGAGGCCAAAAGGAGAATAAATGGGGTGGAAAGAGACTTTGCTTTGAGTGATAGGTGCACAATGAAGTGTGTAGGTTATATTTTGTTGAGTTGTATACCTGAAACCTGTATGGTTTTGTGAACCAATGTCACCCCAATAAACTCAATAAAAAAAGATCTGGACTTGTAAGAACCGAATATCAACACATTTGTTAATTCTGAGTTAAAGGGTGATCATGTTATAGCAGGAATTAGCCACAAACAAAGATAATAAACACCCAGGCAACTTGATGGAGGAAGAAGGATTTATTAGTAGCTGGCAGAGCACATGAGATTAGTAGCACCAAAAACACGAGCTCCCCGAAGTAAATTTGTTTACACCTTATATACCTTTACAGCTTTAGTTTTTGCATGATGAGTACCTGATTTCTTTGTCTTCTTTGTCTGCAGACCTACGTGACTTTTGTGTTTCCAGGAGGGGAGGGGGTAAGAGAGGAGGCCTGGACTGTTGGTCCTTGACTATTCACATAACCCATTCTTCTTGCTGGTGCTACAAGTTTATTTCAGGGAACTGATAACAAGGACCACAGCTCTGGTTTGTTACTTTTCAAACTTTTTCAGTCAGCCCTTCCTCTCCCAGTCCGTAACGCTAAGGTCACTGGCTTGAGCGTAAGATCACAGACATTGCAGTCCTCTCCTGCATTATCCTGATTTCTCCTCTCTCAATATGTGTTTTTTTAATCTATTACACTATGTCTACTGTTCATACATAAAATGTTTGGTAATTTTATAAAGAGAAGCAGGTGTATTAGGAAGACAGCCGGGTGAGTCTCTCTGTTTTTACTTTCTCCTCTGTGTTTTCACCGCCAAGCTACAGAGATACTACAAACACTCTCTTCTATGTGATGTATCATAAACAAGGAATGGAAATAAGAGGAAAACTATTTTTAAAACCCCTTCCCACAAACACCACATGAATTCAGGTCAATATCATAAAGCTTTGTAACAGCATCACATTTGAGAAGGTGCAGATTCCTGCTCAGGAGGATATGGATTTTTTTATTTTGTAGAGAACAGCAGATGGAGAACGGACTGACTATTGGTACAAATGCACATGGGGACTTGAAAACAAGAAGATGAGCTGGAAGCCCATGGCATACTTAGCTATGACCTTTTCATGCATATCCCCTTCTAAATGCTTACCCCAGATGAAACTGTAGTAAAATACCTGTCCTCACTTCCAAAGCATTCACTGAGGGACTTTAATTACCTGGATGGCATCACTGTGGAATGATACTTGACATAACACTTGGATATTAAGACAGAAGCTTCATCCACAGGAAGGGCAAAGAGACCAAGTGTGGCAATGAATGCCTAGTCAGTAATGATCGTGTCTGGGAGGAGGCTCAGGTGTACTGCTTTCCAACTAGACAAGGACTTTTGAATGAGGTTGTCACAGGCTGACTCTCTGTAGTCTCTACATCCATAAGGATCAATATCAAAAGCTCCTCATTAGACAAATATTTTTAGTGTCATTCTGATCCCTGGGCATTGCAAATCCTTTAAGACCAAGACTACAGAACAGAGAAATTAAGGATGGTTAATCCCTAACCCTGTTAGGCCAGCTTTTCATCATCCAGCTCTCCCCACCCATTCACGCTCACCTTTGTCTCATATACCTTGTGACATATACACACTCCTTTGCTAATAATTTCTACACCTTTTTTAAAAGTTAAAAGCAAAGGCATCTTTTTCAACTGATGATATCAGGAAGCTTGATTCCAAATTGAAGTGTGAAATTCTAGTCTGTGTATTGGGCATAAATAATATATTTATAAATATAAATATTGTAAAAATAAAATATTTAGGGGTATTTTATCTTTAGAGTCATTGAACATTTCCTGTGCCTTAATTTCTTGGTATATATCTCACACAATAGAACCTGGTCTAGTTTTGATGACTTGTTGATTGTGGTCCATATAGAGTTCCTGCTCCTTTTCAGACTTTCATAACTACTTTTTCCAATTTGCACAGATATATTCTATACATATTCTGCTTCACTTTGGGGTCTTTTGGTTGAATTGTGGTTCTTTACTTTAAGTTTTATTATAATAAAATACAATGTCCCTGAATGGCAGAAGTGTCCAAAATTCAGAAAAAGACAAGTTTTGTGTAATCTCACCTACATGTGGAATCTAAAAAAGTCAAACTCGTAAATATAGACAGTAGAGTGGTGGTGACCAGGGGCTGAGCAATGGGGGAATTGGAGAGGTTTGGCCCAATTTCCAAATGTTCAGTTCTAAGAGAAATAACTTCTGGGGATCTAATTTCTTTATATAATACTTTGCATTTTGGTTATTTGGAAGTTGTACTGTGTCCTTGAAAGTTTCTTACCTGTATCAAATTATCACACTGTATGGCTTAAATTTACACACTGTTATAGGTCATTATATCTCATGTAAGGTGGAAAATAAAAAGAATACTAACACCCTCTAGAACAGGGGTCTCCAAACTTTTTACACAGGTAGCCAGTTCACTGTCCCTCAGACCATTGGAGGGCTGCCAAATACAGTGGTCCTCTCACTGACCACCAATGAAAGAGGTGCCCCTTCCAGAAGTGTACTGGGGGCTGGATGAATGGCCTCAGGGGGCCGCATTCCGGCCCGCAGGCCGTAGTTTGGGGACGCCTGCTCTAGAATCTGCAACACTTTATCCCAATAATGTCCTGCTTCTCCCCCAAGATGAATCCAATTGTCTTGATTTTTTTCAACTCAACATTTCCTGGAATTTCTAGGTACTTTGTATACCTTGCTTAAAATGAAAAGAAAATGCAGCTTAAGGTTGCAGGGTTTCGACCATTTAAAAATTGAATTAAAAGGTATGTGTTCTCTGTGGTCTTTTATGCAGCAAAATGTTTGCAAATTAAAAAATTTAAAAAGCAGAGGAAAATTTGACTACAGAAAAGAAGATGGTGTGATCATGAAAGCAGAGATTAGTATGATGTACTTCGAATATGGAGCAAGGACCACAAGCCAGAAACACAGGTGGGCCAGTAGCTGCTGAAAAAGACAAAGGCAGAGATTCTCTCCTGGGGAGTCAAGGAGGAGCCAGCCTTGTCAGTGCCTTGCCCAGGGAGACTGAGTTCAGATTCCTGATCCACAGCTGTAAGGGACACACTTGTGTTGTTTAAGAAAAGAAAAAAAAGATGAGGTTATAGTAGACTAAAATGTGCCCTGAATCCAAGTGACTGGTGTTCTGTTATTATTATTGTTGTTGTTGTTATTATTATTAGAAAGAGGGGGGACAGACAGGAACAGACAAAAGGGATAGAGATGAGAAGCACCAACTCATAGTTGAGGCACCTTAGCTGTTCACTGATTGCTTTCTTATATGTGCCTTGATCAGGGGCTCTAACCAAGCCAGTGACCTCTTGCTCAAGCCAGCAACCTTGGGCTTTGAGTCAGAAACCATAGGGTCATGTCTATGATCCCATGCTCAAGCCGGTGACCTCGAGATTTTGAACCTGGGTCCTCAGCATTCCAGGCCAATGCTCTGTCCACTGTGCCACCACCTGGTTAGGCAAGTGACTGGTATTTTAATCCAAGCTGTTGTTTTATGTCTGCACAGAACAATAAAATTGAGTTAATATGGATGAGCAGTCTAGATCATATGCAAGAACATCTCATTGGAAGTTTATTTGCCCAGATGTATTTCTTGTTATGCTGAGAGAAAAATTCAAAACTTTATTTTTATTTTTTATTTTTGTGTATTTTTCTAAAGCTGGAAACGGGGAGAGACAGTCAGACAGACTCCCGTATGCGCCTGACCGGGATCCACCCGGCACGCCCACCAGGGGGCGATGCTCTGCCCCTCCGGGGAGTCGCTCTGCCGCGACCAGAGCCACTCTAGCGCCTGGGACAGAGGCCAAGGAGCCATCCCCAGCGCCTGGGCCATCTTTGCTCCAATGGAGCCTCGGCTGTGGGAGGGGAAGAGAGAGACAGAGAAGGAGAGGGGGAGGGGTGGAGAAGCAGATGGGTGCTTCTCCTGTGTGCCCTGGCCGGGAATCGAAACCCGGGACCTCTGCACACCAGGCCAACGCTCTACCGCTGAGCCAACCGGCCAAAACTTTATTTCTTGAATCATTTGTTTTGGTGGCTGATTGATTTCTAGGTTATTTTTGTTGTTTTAACTTGTGGTAAAATACAAAAACTATACACCTAGCATTTCAGCCATTTCTGAGTGTACAGTTCAGTGGCATTAAGTACATTCACGTGGTGTGCTTACCTCACTACCATCCATACATAAAATTTCTCATCGCACAAAACTAAAGTCTGTACCTGTTAAAAAAAAATAACTCCATATTCCTTCTTGCCCCCAGACTCTGGAAACCTCATTTTAATTTTTATGACTGAATTTGACTACTCTAGGAACTTCACGTAAGTAGAATCAAACATTATATGTCTGTCTTATTTCACTTGCCATATGTCTTCAAAGTTCATTCGTGTTGTAACATTCATCAAAATTTCCTTTCTTTTGGCCCTGGCCGGTTGGCTCAGTGGTAGAGCGTCGGCCTGGCGTGCGGAAGTCTCGGGTTCAATTCCCGGCCAGGGCACACAGGAGAAGCACCCATCTGCTTCTCCACCCCTCCCCCTCTCCTTCCTCTCTGTCTCTCTCTTCCCCTCCCACAGCCGAGGCTCCATTGGAGCAAAGATGGCCCAGGCGCTGGGGATGGCTCCTTGGCCTCTGCCCCAGGCGCTAGAGTGGCTCTTGTCGTGACAGAGTGATGCCCCGGAGGGGCAGAGCATCGCCCCCTGGGGGGCAGAGCGTCGCCCCCTGGTGGGCATGCCGGGTGGATCCCGGTCAGGCGCATGCGGGAGTCTGTCTGACTGTCTCTCCCCGTTTCCAGCTTCAGAAAAATACAAATATATATATATATATATATTTTCTTTTTAAGGCTGAAAAATGCCCCAATGTATGTATATACCTTTATCTACCTAGCTGTCTGTCTATCAACTATCTATCTATCTACTTTCTATCTGTTTATTTGCTTGCTGCTTGGTCAATTAGTTTATTGTTGTCTTTGTCTGAAAACTCCATAGAAAGTTATGGTTTGGTTTATTAGCTCTCAACCGATCATTCCGGAGCTCTGAGGAATCATGCCTTCTTCTAAGCTACCCATTGTCTCTTCTGGGCAAGAGACATATTGGGACAGTTCCTCCTCTTCTGTTTAATTCTTTCTCATAGACCGGGTTCTCTCGTATAGGAGCCTGAGCTTTCTCATACCTCTCCTCCATCATGTCTGAAGTTACATTGTACTGAGAGAATTGTTTTTTGTAAGCATCTTCAGTTTTTTCTATTAGGTAACACATATTACCTCAATGTTTCGACCCAGGATGTGTTTCCAGTGTTCTTTTGCATTGAATTCCTTGCTTTCTGAATCATAACCGGGGATCGTTCGGTACTGTGGGATTGAGACAAGTCTCCATCTGCAGCTCTTCAAACTTGTTTGATATAAACTACATTTTCCTTTGTTTAAGCATTTATTTTTAAACACTAACAAGCTTTTTGGATATCAATTAAAAGTCAGGTTTTTGTTGAGTCTATTACATTTTAGTAATTTTTGAAGACAATCTAAGTTAAGCAAGAGCAGTGTGCCACTAGTTTTCTCTTATTGGGGGAGTGGCAATGGGATTCTATAAACATATTCTTTTTTTTAATTCACACTTTCTTTAATAATACTTTGCATTTTGGTTATTTGCTGCTCTGGATATTTTCAGGAGGAATGAATAAAATATTCAGAGTGAATGAGTTAAGTGTAAGATTTGGAGTTTTTAGCCATGAAAACAGGAAAAAATATATAACATTTTAATTTGACTGTGGAAAATAATGTTTCATGTTTCTAATTTGTATATGTTTCCATATTTGTGATTTGATACTTTAAAAATCTTTTAAAATTTACTGTTGTCATTCAAAAAATTGCTTATTGATAGGTATGTAGTTATTGCCATTTTATTATTCATATTTATGTTCTTTTATTCTTTCTTCTTTTTAAAAAAGTCCCTTAAACATTTTATGTAATGGTGATTTGGAGGTAATGAACTCCTTTAACATTTTCTTGTCTGGGAAGCTCTTTATATATCCTTCCATTTTAAATTATAGCATTGTTGGGTAGAGTAGTCTTGGGTGTAGGTCCTTGACATCATCACTTTGAAAATTATGTGCCAATTTCTTCTGTTATGCAAAGTTTCTTTAGAGAAATCAGCTGAAAATCTTATGGGAGCTTCCTTGTAGGTAACTTTCTCTTATTGTATTTAAGATTTTCTGTTTGTCTTTAATCTTTGGCATTTTAATTTTGATGTATCTTGGTGTGGGCCTCTTTGGGTTTATCCTGTTTGGGACCTGTACATTTCTCCAACTTGTATGTCTATTTTCTTTACCAACCTCAGGGAAGTTTTCAGTCATTATTTCTTGAAATAATTTCTCAATTCTTTGCTTTCTCTCCTCTCCTTCTGGTAATCCTATGATGTAAATGTTATTATGCTTTATGTTATCTGAAAGAGCTTTTAAGTTATTTTCATTTTTTTTCTTTTTGCTATTCTGATAGGATGTTCTGGTACCCTGTCTTTCAAATCACGGATTTAATCCTCTGCTTCCTCTAACCTGCTATTAACTCCTGGTGAGTTCTCATTTCAATTATTATATTGTTATTTCTAACTGTTTTTTATGGTTTCCATTTCATTTTATACGCTTACTAGCTCTTTGTTGAAGTTCTGATTAAGTTCCTTAAGCATTCTTATAACTATTATTTTAAACTAGTAGTTTGTTCTCCTCCATTTCATTTAGTTATTTTTCTGGAT
The DNA here is from genome assembly GCF_036850765.1 of Saccopteryx bilineata. Taxonomy (NCBI): domain Eukaryota; kingdom Metazoa; phylum Chordata; class Mammalia; order Chiroptera; family Emballonuridae; genus Saccopteryx; species Saccopteryx bilineata. The sequence goes on along the minus strand of NW_027095575.1, from coordinate 15,533 downwards.
ATTTCTCCTGTTCTTTCATTTGAGACATGTTTCTTTGTCTCATTATTTTGGTTGTCTCTCTGTGTTTTTTTCTATGTATTAGGTAGATCTTCCTCACCTCCCAGTCTTGGAAAGATAGCCTTATGTAGAAGGTGTCCTGTAGAGCCCAGTGGTGCAGTATCCCTGGTCACCTGAGCCGGGTGCTCTAGTATGTCCCTTGTGTGTGTGTTGTGTGTAACTTCCTGTTATACTAGAGCTTTACTTGCTCTCAGCTGGTGGGAAAGATACTCAGACTAACTGGCTATGAGGATTGTCTACTACCACAGAATATGAACTGATATGTGGGGGCTGACCCCACAAAGTAGGATTCATCTCAGTGGGCTCTGGTGACTACCAAGACCACCCTTTGTGTGTGCTGCTTTTGGAGCTAATTGAGTGGTTCTCTGTGTTGTCTGAAGTCACTCACCCAGGTGTGTTGGTTCTGGGGCCTCTTGGAAAGGGCTCCAGTGCAGGCCAGGGTCAAGTCCTGCCTATGATCAGTCTCATGCCACCTGGTAGGTGCTACAAAGCAATCTGTATTTAGTAGTTGCCTGCACTGGCCCTAGAGGCTGTAGGAGAGGCCACTCTGCAAACCAAGGTTGGCTTCCACCAGTACTGTGCCTGGGGCAGCTCACCTGAAGGTGAAGAGCACCCTAGGCCTGCCACCCCTGCCTGTAGGCTCAGTCAGGCAGTACATTGATTGGGTGAGGAAGGGCTTCAGGGAGTCACCAGGGTGAGGCAAATACTTAGTGTTCACCAGGTTAATGTAGATGCAGATTTGGCATCAGTGCTGAGCCTGGCCACTCAGTGAAAGGCACAGCAGGGCACACCAAGGCCAGCAGCCTGAATGGGGCCTGTAGACTTTTGAGAGATTTAGTTTAATTTATTGTTTTTGTTATTATTGTTTTGTTTTCCTTTTTATTGAATATACTGGGGTGACACTGGCTAACAAAATTATACAGATTTCAGGTACACAATTTGACAACACATCATCTTACACTGTGTTGTGTGTTCACACCCCAAGTTAAGTTTCCTCAGTTCTTAATTTCCAATTATGTTGTGATAAAATACAATGGTGGTAATATGCAGTTTTGTTCATAACAGTAGATTTAATTATATTTCATTCATAACTTAATGCTGTAGATAAGGCTTTATGTTAATATTCAATTAAATGTTTTTCTTTAAGCATTTAGTATTTTCATGTGTTCAGCAATCTATTTTATATTTTAATTTTTTTAACAGGATGACATTGATCAATAAGAGTCCATAGGTTTCAGGTGAACATTTCTGTAGCATTTGAACAGTCGATTATGTTTTATACCCATCACCCAAAGCCAAATCATTTCTGTCACTTTATATTTGTCCCTCTTTGCACCCTTCCCCCAGCCCCTTCCCCACCCTATCAGCCACATCCCCACCCTCCTGGTAAACACTTGACTCTTATCTATGTCCATGAGTCTCAATTTTGTATCCCATCTATGTGTGAAATTCTACACTTTTTAGATTTTTCTGATTTATTTATTCCACTCAGTATAATGTTCTCAAGGTCCATCCATGTCTTAAATGTCACTATGTTATCATTTCTTATGGCTGAGTAGTATTCCATTGTATATATGTATCAGATATTCTTTATCTAATCCTCTAAGGAGGGACACTTTTTTTGTTTATATGTATTGGCCACTGTGCATAATGCAACAGTGAACGTGGGGGTGCAAAAATATACAATGGGATAAAGATTATCTATTCAACAAGTGGTGTTGGGAATATTGGATAGATACATGCAAAAAGGTGAAACTAGACTACCTTCTTACACATACACAAGAATAAACTCAAAATGGATCAAAGACTTAAAAACTAGACTTGAAACTATAAAATCCCTAAAAGAAAGTATAGGCAGTAAAATCTTGGACATTTCCCCTAGCAATATTTTTTGATATATCTCTTTGGGAAAGAGAAACAAAAGAAAAAATAAATAAATGGTACTACATCAAAGTAAAAAAATTTTGCACAGCAAAGAAAACCACCAACAAAATAAAAAGACAACCCACTGAATGGGAGAACATATTCACCAATGATATATCTGGTAAGGGTTGATATATAAAAAAAGAACTTATAAAATTCAACACCAGAAAAAAAAAATTCAACACCAGAAACAAAAAAAAACAAAGACAATTCAATTAAGAAATGAGGAAAGGACCTGAATAGACTCTTTTCCAAAGAGGACATCAAATGACCAATAGACATATGAAAAGATGCTCAATATCACTAATCATTAGAGAAAGGTAGATTAAAACCACAGTGAGATATCACCTCACACCTGTCAAAATGGCTGTCATCAATAAATCAACAAGCAACCAAGTATTGGCAAGGATGTGCACTGCTGGTGGGAATGCAGATTAGTGCATCCACTATGGAAAGCAATATGGCATTACGTCAAAAAATTAAAAATGAAGCTGTCTTTAACCCAGTCATTCCACTTCTTGGAATGCATCCAAAGAAACCTGAAACACTAATTTAAAAGAATATATGCACCATAATGTTCATTACAGCATTATTTACAATAGTTGATAACTAAAAGCAGCCCAAGTGCCCTTCAGTAGATGAGTGGAGAAATAAATTCTGTGGTACATTTATAGAATAGAATACTATTCAGCCATAAAAAGAAGGAAATCTTACCTTTTGCAATAACGTGGATGAACCTGGAGATTACAATGCTAAGTGAAATAAGCCAGTCAGAGAAAGACAAGTACCATGTGATTTTAACATATGTGGAATCTAATGAAGAAAATGAACTAACAAACAAAATAGAGAAGACTCATAGATAGAGAGCAGGCTGACAGCTGTTGCTGGAGGATCTGGGTGAGGGGAGTGGAAGGACTGAGCAAAAAAGGAAAAAAGAGCAGGGTTGGGGGCTCGTGGACACGGACAACAGCGTGGTGATTGCGGGGGGCAAGGAGGTGGAAGTGGGTATACGGGTACAGATAGTGATGGGCAAGACTTGACTTAGAGGGGTGAACACACAATATGGTGTACAGAAGATGTGTTGCAGAACTGTGCACCTGAAACCTATACAGTTTTGTTGATCAGTGTCACCCAATAAATTTAAGGAAAAAATTGGCTGATGAACCAAAATGGGAAAAGAGATTCATACAGCTGGTTTATATGAATGCAGAAAAGTAAATCACTACTAATGTTTTTAAGCGGTGGTACACTTATACAATATAATACCACTCAGTCCTAAAAAAGAAGGAAAGCTTATCTTTTGTTGTAGCACTCCAGCCCGCTGGGAACTACCAGTGTCACATGGAAGAAACCTACTCAAGACACAAACTTATGTCAGGAGGAAGAGGGTGAGGCCTGCAAGGGAAGCAAAAAAAACCTTCTGAATTTCCGTCTCCCTTAGTTTTCATTGATCAGAAGCAGAACAGAGGTAACAGGATTACAAGGGAGGAAAAGCGATAAGGGGAAAGAGTGACTAATGGCCATTTTGCTGACATAGAGAAAGAGCTAATTGGTTCTGACCTTCTCCATAGCCAGGCCCACCACTGGGCTCCAGGCCAGCTACCACAAACCCAAATTCCAGGCCACCATAGAAATCGCTGGTGGACACAGGACCCAAGACCACACATGCAGACCCAGGTCCCAGGCACACCACACCAGACTCAGGCCATACGACTTCACAGAGGCCTACTCCAGTGCACCCGGGCTCCATGCTGCTCTCATGTATCCAAACACCAGGCCTGCCCACCTGCTGACCCCAGGCACCAACCTACCTGCCTGAGAACCGAAGCAGCAAGCACATGAAAAAAGTATCAGTTTTGTTGCTCAAAATGGTAAAACATTGGCAATTTCACAAGAGCAACCAAGTACTATGTTCTCTACTTTTGTCTGTGGTTGAGTATTTCCATAACTTAATGTTTTCAAAGACTGGGACTTAATGTATCAACCAGTTCCCAGGTGTTTACTGAGTTGACATGTGACCGGATAATCTGGCAGTGACCTCACAAAACTGAATTCCTAAAAATGCAAAGGCAGAGACTCCACTGCTGCCTCCTAGGACCAGACAAACCAGTCCTCAGGGGGCAGATCTGGCTGCACAGCCATTCAGCCAGCCTCTCTTCTAGTGTGTGCCCAACAGGTCAGTTCTCCCTACTCCATTAGGACTGGAAGGAAGTCATGATGCTTCACAGAAGTTGCCCACTTGAGGTTCAGTGGATTGGAAGCAGCCCTGCTACTTGGTGTGATATCACAGGGTGTGTGTAGAGCAGGGGTCAGGAACCTTTGTGGCTGAGAGAGCCATGAACGCCACATATTTTAAAATGTAATTCTGTGAGAGCCATACAGTGACTCGTGTGCATTATGCATTATCCAATAAAAATTTGGTGTTGTCCTGGAGGACAGCTGTGATTGGCTCCAGCCATCCGCAACCATGAACATGAGCGGTAGGAAATGAATGGATGAATTAGCTTTTAACATCAATTATTGAGAAACAATTAATGGAATGTTTTATATTTTTAATGTTATTAATTTTTTTTTATTAAAGATTTGTCTGTGAGCCAGATGCAGCCATCAAAAATCCACATCTGGCTCTCCAGCCATAAGTTCCTGACACCTGATGTAGAGCATTGTTTCTTGGTTCCTTTTTTTTGTTTTTTTTTTTTGTATTTTTCTGAAGCTGGAAACGGGGAGAGACAGTCAGACAGACTCCCGCGTGCATCCGACCGGGATCCACCAGGCATGCCCACCAGGGGGCGACGCTCTGCCCACCAGGGGGCGATGCTCTGCCCCTCCAGGGCCTTGCTCTGTTGCGACCAGAGCCACTCTAGCGCCTGGGGCAGAGATCAAGGAGCCATCCCCAGCACCCGGGCCATCTTTGCTCCAATGGAGCCTTGTTGCGGGAGGGGAAGAGAGAGACAGAAAGGAAGGAGAGGGGGAGGGGTGGAGAAGCAGATGGGGGCTTCTCCTGTGTACCCTGGCCGGGAATCGAACCTGGGACCCCTTGCATGCCAGGCCGAAGCTCTACCACTGAGCCAACCGGCCAGGGCATTTCTTGGTTCTTAAGATGATGAGCAACACTGTTTCGAAGAATGGCAACTTTCTCTATGAGAAGCTCTGGACCTTGAGAACACAGAGTTTAGGAGACTAGGAAAGTTTGTCCCCGAGAAAAGGGTGCAGAGCAAGTTGGGAAAAACACAGCTTGTCCAAGTTGCTTCTTGAAGACGCAAATAATCACCATAGACTTCTAACTGCCATGTCCCTGCTCGCATTGGAAACTGAACGATTCGAGGAATAGAAGTGAAATTGGACAATTTGACTAACAAGAAGCTTTGGGAATTGACTTCAGTTAGCCCCAAAATTGTAAATATTCCCTCAGTTTCTACAAAACCTCCATCCCAACTTCTCTTCTTTGAGCCAGGAGAATATCTACCTGTGCGTGAATGAGGCATACTTCTGTCTCCAAGATCAACTTTATCATCCTTGTACTTTCCTGGAAGCAGAGTAAGCATTTTTATTGTTCATCATCAGGGAAGGAACTGAGCCTGCCTCAGTGATAACATCAGGAAGAGAAAAGATAGCCCACTAAAAAATTTGAAAGAGAGAGAAAGACAAAGAGACAAATGGAAGAAGAGGGGAGAGGGAGAAGAAGGTAGACACACACACACACACACACACACACACACACACACTCTGGCTGGACAAATGTTGACAAAATGGGTAGATGACAGTCCTCTGTTTACTCAGAGAACTGGGAGATTCTGCTTGGCTCCATTCAGTGCCCAGTTCCCTGGCCATAACCCAATAACCACACTTATCTCTCGAGCTCAACCTAGTCCAGCTGTGATGCCAGCAGGCCTTTTCCAAATCCCGTGACTTGACTTGTAAGCCAGTTCTAGGTCTCTGGAGCTGTTTTCCTCAGTCCACTCGAGTGCCTTGAAGAAGAGCCATGTTCCCACCAAACTTGAGGTTTAGACTATTCCTAACATGAGGTCTCTAAAGCTCTTGGACTGCCTCATCTGCCCAGGCTGAGAGATTCTGGGAACAGTCCAGGGATTCATCTGAGTTGAGCCTCACCAAAAAGGTAAGGGGACACAAGGCTCCCATTTGCAGATACATAAATCTCCCCAAGGAAAGTTGGAGGATGAGGTGTAAGAGTGAGTGGTAGTTCAGAAGTTCAGAGCAGGAGGCTGTTTGAAATGAGCTTACTGGTTCACTTAGTAATTTGATCAATAAGATATTCATGGACTCCTTTTTTTTTTTTTTTTTTGCATTTTTCTGAAGCTGGAAACAGGGAGAGACAGTCAGACAGACTCCCGCATGCGCCCGACCGGGATCCACCCGGCACGCCCACCAGGGGACGATGCTCTGCCCATCCTGGGCGTCACCATGTTGCGACCAGAGCCACTCTAGCGCCTGAGGCAGAGGCCACAGAGCCATCCCCAGCGCCCGGGCCATCTTTGCTCCAATGGAGCCCTGGCTGCGGGAGGGGAAGAGAGAGACAGAGAGGAAAGCGCGGCGGAGGGGTGGAGAAGCAAATGGGCGCTTCTCCTGTGTGCCCTGGCCGGGAATCGAACCCGGGTCCTCCGCACGCTAGGCCGACGCTCTACCGCTGAGCCAACCGGCCAGGGCCCATGGACTCCTTTTGAGTTAAGAAATCTAAGTCTTTTAGCCAAAAGATGAAAATATGAGAATGTTGTCAGTGTCAGCCAGAGGCAGAACCTCTAGTCTGATATTAGGACACGGAATAAGAAACTATCTTTGACACAAAGTCTCTGTAGAGGTAAAATTCAGAGCAGGACGAATAAGAGGGCCAAGGACCTTGAGGAGGAGAGAAGGCAGGGAGCAGCGTGCTGGGTCTCAGGCAAACATGCACTTGGGACCAAGCTCACCATTTAACAGCTGTGGGAGCTACGCATCCGTTCTCCTCTTTGAGCCTCAGTCCCCTCATCTATAAAAAGGAAATCATAATCCCTCTCTCATAGTTTGTTAGGATGCTATGTCGTATATATAAAGAGCCTACTACAGTGTTTGGCACATATTGAGAATTTAGTAAGTAACATGAAATACGAAGAAGCACGGAGACAGAGAATGACAGGAAAGGATGGATTGTGAGGTGGGTTGGCATACTGCTCCCCAAATGCTGGTATGAAAACGAATCTTAGGAGGGTAGTCGTAAATAAAGCAAGAAGTGAGGATTTGCATAGGCGTCTGTACCTTTAAGAAATCAGTCACCTCTTTGACTTTAAGGACTAATTTTGGTGAGGGAGGACTTTCACTTGTGAGTGGGGCACTCTGGAGCATGCTGTGACCCCGGCTGTAGTGGCACAGAGCTCCAAGTGTGGGGGCTTGAGAGGGCAGTGGGCCCAGGGAAAGATAATATCTTTTCAGGTCAGTCATCTGGGATCCACAGCATTGAAAACTGCGCAGTCATTGGTCAGCACTTTGGGGGGTCCCCAGTGGCTACAAGGGCTGGTGAGGTAATTAGTGGAGCCCCAGGTCCACCAGCCGGGGACCAGGGCAGCAGCAGTGGTAGCCAATCCGGTGTTGTACACACATTAGGCTGTGGGAACAGCTTCAGGTGCCTGTTCAGTGGCAAGGGCTAGCTCCATAGTCACGTCTAGTGGTTGGGGTCAGGGCAGGCAGCAAAGACTGAGGCCAGCAGAGACTAACTGGCCACTAGGGGGGCCTGGCCATTGGCGTGCTTTCCTGTGGCTGTATACTCTCTCCACCAGCATGGCACTGGAGGCCAGTGACAGTTAGAGGTGCTCAGTTGGAGAGGTTTGATCTGAGCATGTGCATGACTTCGTGGGTCTGTCAGAAAGATCTAGGCTGGTGTCTGCACTCACACAGCTTGGGAGGCCTTACCTTGCTGCCATGAGTTTCCCTGGGCTCTTGCTGGAGTGGAGAGGGACTCAGGCAGCTGGATTCCATGAATGGGCATACTTCTGGGTCAAAGCTGGTGAGATCTGCGTGTGATCCTGGCAGCTCTGCTGACCACTGGTTTCTTCTTCACAGATGAAACCGGCCAGCTTTGTCTGCAGAGCAAACCACTGGGAACCGTGCTCACTTCTGCTGCGTGGCCACTATATGGCTTTCTTCCTTGCCTTTAGCTTTCTCTATACATTTTAGCCTTGTTGTTCTGGGTGGGATTAAAGCAAACTGGGTCCTTCAGAAAGTGTCCTGAGAGGCCGGATTCACGGGTCAATCCCCCCATTCTTTCTTTCCTGACCAGAGGAACTCTTTCCAGCTGGGAAGTTTCCTTTCACTGGTGAACTGTGCTGGCTCGGGGGTGGGTTAGAGGGTGTCACGTAATTCTCAGGCTTTCGTTCCACTGTGTTGCTAAAATTTCTGAAGTGGACTCTAGAGGTCTCCCAGAGCTGATTTTGTTTGTGCATAGGTGTCTAATTGTTCATCTTTACGGGGTGAAGTAAAGGTCGGGATCTCCTGCATTGCCATTTTGGCCTCGCGTACTTCTTAGCTGATTTTAATCAACCTTGGGTGGTTTTAAAATGTCCTTTAGCTGTAATGAACCACAACCATGAGTCTAAAAGTTTTCTAAAAAATTATTGAACTTCAGGTGTTTGGGGACCCCCAAAATTTGTAGTTGGTGTTGGAACTGGGGATGCTCTTGTAGACAGTGTCCTTTCTAGTTGTGTAGCGTGCCGGTTCTCCATAGTTGGCCTCAGGAGTGGCTCTCACTAGAACGACCACAAGTCACCGAAGGATGTATCTGGGGAAGTGGAAGAATGAGCAAGTGCAGTGGGTGAACCTCGGATTCCTGCTTGGCCTCAGGGTCACTCACCCATGGTATGGAACACTGCAGATTTCACTGGACGTAAAAGTTGTCAATAGACTTTAAAAATTTTTTGTTTCAAATAGTGCAGATTGGCATGAGGTAAAGGAAGCAAACAAAAAGCAAGCTTAGTTTTAATGCAACCACTTAGTTATTGTGTTCTGAAACAGCTAAAATGTAGTTGAAGGACAGTATTGGAGCAGATCCTGACACCGGCCCAAGTTTGGATTTGGGCCAGAGAGAAATCTGGACAAACGTGTAAAGAAATAATAAATGGAGAAAAGGAAGAATAGTAATTTTACAGTAGAAACACCCAAGTAGATTAGGCAGTAAAGGAAGGCCAATATTACACAGGTGCCTCAGGAGAGGTTCTGAGCGAAGGATGGTATTGTCTGTTAGCTGAGTTATAGCTGATGGCTGAAGGAGTGAAACCATACGCTGCTGAGAGTACCCAGCTTTGGAGACCTGACCAGGTCAGATGAAAGCCTTCATTTCTGAGTGACATTTCTCTGGGTGACATTTTGGTCATATGGTATGATAGTGGACTGGTCTAATTGTTAATGACTGCATGGGACTCTGGTAATGTTTATAGTGTCTTTGACACCTTTTTTAGTTTACATCTACTAACATACTTTAGGGTAGTATAACATTGGTAAGACTATAATACTGAAAGCAATAGTCTCATATATTGGGAAATGGAGTTAAAGTGTGAAATACTAATGGAAAATGATGGGCCTTAGAAGAGTTGAATTTAGCTAACCACTGTTGCTCTCTATGCTAAATAATTCTGTTCAAGTTTATCATAATGTATAAGTAAAAGTAGACTAAGGGGAAAATATGAACATAGATATAAGTGCATCATTGCTTAGATTTGGTGTTTCTTTGAATCTATCCCTATCCCCACTGGTAGCACCATATAATCACTTTATTATGAGAACCTTAGCCAAGAACAAAGAAGGAGAGAGAGGGTTGCATGGGTATTAATTATCTATACTTTAAAAGATGTAGGAGGTAATCTCTTAGCCCTTGCAATATCACGCCGGATAAGAAAGTTTTGATTCGCCTGAGAGTCTTGGGGCACAGTAGGTGTTATTTTGTTGTGGGCCATTGTCATACCAAATAGTCTTAGAGAGGAAATGGCCAGAACAGGTATTAATAATGTGATTTCAGGTTGGGAGTTTGGATCACATGCTATCAGTCGACCTTCAGAGGACTAAAACTTGGAGACTGATATGAGTGATGTGGGCAATTGATCATGCCTATGTGATGGTGCCTCACTAAAAACTGTGAGCACTGAGGTTCAGGATAACTTCCCTGATTGGCAATATTCTATGTTTATTAAAAGTAATACTGTCTATGACTTCAGGGAGAGAGGACAATAAAGTCTCCATGTTTGGTATCTTTTTGGGCTCTGTCCTGTGTGCTTCTTATATTGGATGATTTCAATCTGTTCCTTTAGTTGTAATAAACTTTAACCACAAGTATAACAGCTTTAACTGTGAGTATAACAGCTGTTTGTGTCTTTCTAGTGAATTATCAAATCGAGAATCATTACTGGATCTTCCTAAACATGCAGTTGGTGTCACAGTGGACTGTGTTCCTTCTACCTTTGTAGTGGGCTAGCTCTTACACCCCGATTCATAGCCGTCACTGAATTCCCTGGCGTAAGTATTCTCATAACGATCAGCGTTATCAACATTTTACCAAAATTTATGAAAGTTTAAGTCTCTGCTTTTATGAGTCAATGTGAGCCAACTTCAACACACTTTTCCTGTTCTTAGTGGCATGATCAAAATCTCTTTATTTAGAGTGTACCCGTAATGCCAACTTAGAAGTTATATATTCTAGGCAAAATACAAAAAGGAAAATCTGAGAAGGAAACAGAGAAAACGGCAATTTTTTTTCCTGCCTCAACCAAATGCACAAGTCTTCAGTGAGTAATGATCAGTGGTGGTTTCAAATAATTAATCAACTGGTTCTCTGCCATAATGACTGTATTAAGTATAAAAAAAGATACACCAAAAGGTAGTTTATTATTTCATGCATTTAACACTTAAATGAGAACAATAAAAGAGGTATACAAAACTGGATCGTGTTAAAAGAAAGAGATTTAAAAGATTAATGAAAAAATATTAAATAATACCTGACAAAAAAAATAAAACTGTTATTTTAAGATATTTGTATTTCCATATTGCTTCTTGACTGACATCCTCACTTGCATTTTTTTTTTATCTGTGGATGAAATGAACATTACTGTGGGTGGTTAGAATGTGCTGTTATGCCTGACTGGGTGGTGGCGCAGCAGAGAGAGCGTTGGACTGGGATGCGGAAGACCCCGGTTCAAGACCCCGAGGTCGCCAGCCTGAGCGAGGGCTCATCTGGTTTGAGCAAAAGTTCACCAGCTTGAGCCCAAGGTTGCTGGCTTAAACAAGGGGTTACTCAGTCTGCTGAAGGCCTGCGGTCAAGGCATGTATGAGAAAGCAATCAATGAACAATTAAGGTGTTGCAATGTGCAATGAAAAACTAATGAATGATGCTTCTCATCTCTTCGTTCCTGTCTGCCTGTCCCTGTCTATCCCTCTCTCTGACACTCTCTCTGTGAAAAAAAAATAATAAAATAAAAAAAAAAGAATGCGCTGTTATGCAGATGAATGTTAAAAACGAGTAAAGAATGTAAATTTATGATTTCCACATTGGGTGGCTGCCCAGCAGCCCACCTTAGAGAGAACCCTGATTACAAGTGCCATTTGAGTCCTGGCCGGTTGGCTCAGCGGTAGAGCGTCGGCCTAGCGTGCGGAGGACCCGGGTTCGATTCCCGGCCAGGGCACATAGGAGAAGCACCCATTTGCTTCTCTACCCCTCCGCCGCGCTTTCCTCTCTGTCTCTCTCTTCCCCTCCCGCAGCCAAGGCTCCATTGGAGCAAAGATGGCCCGGGCGCTGGGGATGGCTCTGTGGCCTCTGCCTCAGGCGCTAGAGTGGCTCTGGTTGCAACATGGCGACATCCAGGATGGGCAGAGCATCGCCCCCTGGTGGGCAGAGCGTCGCCCCTGGTGGGTGTGCCGGGTGGATCCCGGTCGGGCGCATGCGGGAGTCTGTCTGACTGTCTCTCCCCATTTCCAGCTTCAGAAATATGAAAAAAAAACAAAAAAAAAACAAGTGCCATTTGAACAACTGATTCACTGAACTCAACAAAGAATTTGGTATTTGTTCTGCCAAACTGGCGCAAGCAGTTGAATCACACCACTGGTAATGACATTTTTTTCTTTTTTTTATAGTAATGTTTAGTATGGACACTGTGCTATGTAATTTTGTAGTCAATATTTTATTTTATTTACCTTGTGATGTTGGATTGTCTATGTTTTATAATATTTTAAAGAGGTCTTTTGAGGGAAAAGACTTAATTGCAGTCACAGTGGAATTTTTAACTCATCTCTAACTAGAATGCTACATTCTTGTGAGAGACTGTTGGGTATATATGATTGAATAATAAAAAGCCATGTCTGTGTTTTATTTAAAAAGAATCCCCATGTATAAGACACACCATTTTTTGAATAATATGGGGTCTAAAAACTGGGTGCGTCTTACACAGTGGTTGTAGATAATTTTTTACTTGCATTCCCTGCTTTTTCGCTCTTATTTTTGCTCTCATTGTTGAAGACAGTGATTTGTCATCAGACACAGATGAGGACAAGCTAATGGATGGGAGTTTTGACAGTGATGAGGAGTTGTATGAATTTTATGATGAATAAAACTTGAGTTCAATAACATTATATAATAGATTTTTTTTTCAAATTTTGGGCCCCAAAATTTAGGTGCATCTTATACATGGGGAAATACAGTATATATTCTATGTTCAATATTGCAGTGGTTACACATAATCATTTGTTATATATGCTCAACATAGAAGGTCCAAAATATTCAGTATTTCTATTCTGCAAATTCATATAAGAACCTTCTAATATTCTCTACTCTGATTACCTTTTTAATATTCTGTTACTGTTGCCTAGTATTTTAATCCACCTGGGTTAGCCACATTTTACAGTTTTATTTTTTACAGTGTTTTGTTCAAAAAATGTCCTGTATATGTATATCAGTTTCTTAGTTAACCATTGCTTCTTGCACAACGCTTACTCTGAATTCTATTTATTTTACTTAAAGCACAATTTTTAGTAGTTCTTTCAGCAAAGGTTAATGCGTGATCTACTCTCTCCATCTTTATTTGAAATGGACATATGTAGTCAAGGTCCCTTGAACTGAATCTTGAAATCTGTATTGCTACACTTTATCAGTGGGTCAAGGTGAAAAACAGATACAAGCTAGTGTTGTAATTAGCACAGGCAAGAAATTGGATGCAAACTCATCTAAACTTTTTTAAGTCTTCACAGTATTCACATAACTTCTCCATTTCAATACTTCCAGAGGGATCATGCCCATGGAACCGAAGACTAAAACCAGTGAATTCATCCTCCTGGGGCTTTCAGAAGATCCAGAGATGGAGACTCTCCTCTTTGCTCTATTTCTCTGCAGGTACATGGTCAGGGTAATGGGGAACCTGCTCATCATCCTGGCCATCAGGACAGACTCCCACCTCCACACTCCTATGTACTTCTTCTTAGCCAACTTGTCTTTGGTTGATTTTGGCCTGGCCACCAACACTGTCCCCAAGATGCTGGTGAACATTTATACCAAGAGCAAATCCATCTCCTATCCCTGCTGCCTGACCCAAATGTACTTTTTTCATTTTTTTTGGCATCGTTGACAGTGTCTTAATTGCTGTGATGGCTTATGACAGGTGTGTGGCTATATGTCACCCCTTACACCAGGGGTCCCCAAACTTTTTACACAGGGGACCAGTTCACTGTCCCTCAGACTGTTGGAGGGCCAGACTATAAAAAAAACTATGAACAAATTCCTATGCACACTGCACATATCTTATTTTAAAGTAAAAAAACAAAACGGGAACAAATACAATATTTAAAATAAAGAACAAGTAAATTTAAATCAACAAACTGACCAATATTTCAATGGGAACTATGCTCCTCTCACTGACCACCAATGAAAGCCCTTCCAGAAGTGCGGCGGGGGTGGATAAATGGCCTCAAGGGGCCGCACTTTGGGGACCCCTGCCTTACACTATACCACTATCATGAGCCCACGCCTTTGTGCCCTGATGGCGGGTAGTCTATGGGTGTTTTCCTACTTTATCTCCCTCACACATATCCTCCTAATGGCACGCCTGGTGTTCTGTGATGACAAGATTCCTCACTACTTCTGTGACCTCACTCCCCTTCTCAGACTTGCTTGCACTGACATCTCTGTGAACAGATTTTTGTGCTCATTGTGGCTGGGACTGTGATCGCCACACCATTTATCTGCATCCTGGCCTCCTGTGTTCGCATCACTGTGGCCATCATGCAGGTCCCCTCTGTAGGTGACAGGAAGAAAACCTTTTCCACCTGCAGCTCCCACCTTTCTGTGTTTTTCCTCTTTTATAGGACCACGATTGGGGTCTATTTGTGTCCTTTATCTGTCCGCACAGCTGTGAAGGAGAAAGCTTCTGCTGTGATGTACACTGCAGTCACCCCCGTGCTGAACCCCTTCATCTACAGCCTGAGGAACAGGCACCTAAACGGGGCCCTGAGGAAGCTCATCGGTAGAAAAATCACCTCATCTTCCTAAAGCCCAGGACTGCTGGAAGTTTCCAGGGAGTAACATGCAAACATCTGGGTTCTTGGGCAACAATCTGGAATTTTTGCTTGGAAGAGTAACAACTTTGAATTGCAGAAGTTTAAAAGGAAACATCAAGGGGACCCTGTCACTCTTTTCTCAATTACTGGAACCACAAAGACTCCTTTTATGGTATGTGTTATGCCATATTCCCAAATGAATATGACTAGTTCTATCAGATTGGATTTACCATGCTTCAGAATCCATTTAGTACTCAGAAAATACTCATTGAGTACTTATTCTGAGCTTTATGTAGGTGCTGGCCATGGTGTGGTGAGCAGGAGAGACATAATACCTATAGTTTGAAAGATCCCTAATTGGTTGTGGAAGAAGACACTAGACATGGAATTATAATAGAATGGAATATACTATACATGAGAGGAAGGAATATAGCGGAACACTTGTAAGAATCTAGAGGGTATGTTCTTATCCTAAAGAATAAGATGGTGCTGTTGAGGCAGATACGAGGACTAAAGCGTGTCTCAGACAAAGAAACAGTATGTGAAATGTAAGAGAGAGAGAGAAAGAGAGAGGGAGGGAGGAAGAAGGATGCATCTGTGAAGTGGAAACTTCATTTGTGGTGAATGACAGGACATACTAGGTCAAGAAGAATTTAGGATCAACCCAGGGGTTTGGACTTTCTTGTGACAACCAGGCAGTTAATTTGACTTCCAGAGTCCAAAATCAAGGAGGATGTGAATGAGATGCGTGCTCCCTCTACCTTCATCCCTAATCCCATCCTCTATGGGGTGGGGGTGAGAAAGAATGTGCCAGGGAAAAGGTGCAGAAGGCATTTAAATAGTAACACTACTTATGATAAAATTGAGAGCTATTCATTATGAGCTGGTCACACTCCATCCTGTTTCTTTGCACTGCCGCGTTTCCTCATTCTAATGTCCCCATGAAGGCAATAAATTATATTTGTATCTATTGTGAAGTAATCCTCATATTCATATGGGTATTTATAATTAATAAGGTAGGTTGTGCAGAAATTTTC
>NW_027095574.1:0-41564 GCF_036850765.1 Saccopteryx bilineata | reverse complement strand
ACAGTGAATAGAGACTTTTTTTAATTTATTTATTTATTTTATAGAGACAGAGAGTGAGTCAGAGAGGGACAGACAGACAGGAACGGAGAGAGATGGGAAGCATCAATCATTAGTTTTTCATTGCATGTTGCAACACCTTAGTTGTTCATTGATTGCTTTCTCATATGTGCCTTGACCGCGGGCCTTCAGCAGACCGAGCAACCCCTTGCTTGAGCCAGCGACCTTGGGTCCAAGCTGGTGAGCCTCGCTCAAACCAGATAAGCCTGCGCTCAAGCTGGCGACCTCGGGGTCTCGAACCTGGGTCCTTCCGCATCCCAGTCTGATGCTCTATCCAATGCGCCACCACCAGGTCAGGCAGTAAATAGAGACTTTAATGTTGTTCTTTTTTCAAAATTTTTCTTTAAAGTTTTTAAGTAACTCAAATCTGAATTAATATGAACACTATGTTTTGCCTTCAAATGTGCCTCAAGACAACCTCGTTTCATTGATTCGTTGGTCAAGCATTGCTGGTATAAAAGACAAAAAGGAATCTGCTCATCGTGAACAGCAGGTATGAACCCAAATTTTAAATATTCCTCCGAATATTGACGAGTTTTTTTCTTGCTTGCACCACTCATTTTACTATGGGCTACAAGAAATAAAAATAAGATCAATTATAAACTAATATTAAAATATGTGTTAAAATATATTCAATGTGACATAGAGTAAACGTGTACTAAAAATTCATATTTATTTAAATGTATATAACGCATTTACTACTCTACCACCACAAATCAAAAGGTATCTATGTTTTTTCCACTTGACAAAATTTTCTGGAAAGTTATGCTTCTAAAATTAAAATTGTCATGCATGTACTATTATAGCCCCAATAATATTTATAAAATATTAGTGCTTTCTAGCCCCGATGCAAGAAGTACTTAATAAAGAGTTTAATATTGATAAAAATAAAATCAAATACTTACCAATTATATCTATACAATATATATATATGTATATTTATTAAATCAACGAGCTTTTACAACAGTTTTGACTGACACTTATTTCAAATTAACACCAACTGAAGGATGTGAAACACTACAGAAGTTGCGATGGGCCAATTAGGTGAGAATAACTGCATTGTTTAGCAAGTTTTTAAAACATCCGGGGTTCCCCGTGGCAGATGGTATGATCCGCGGTGAACCCAGGATGAAGTTTACTTGACGACGCCAATCACCCAGTTGATATTTTGGTCTCGTCAAACAAAATTATACTTACTAATTATTTACCGCAATTATTTAAGAATTGCATTTTTTGTTAAATTTGGCACTGATATATAGCATTGCATTTAAATGTCCTGGGGTGAAAGAGTTAAAGTCGTGTCGAGTCCATTTTCAAATTGCCCCCCTTAACTATCGAATTGCCCCTCTGTGGGGCGTGGTTCCCATGTTGGGAAACACCTATCTAAACCATTTACATTTAAGGTTATTATTGATATGTAGTTGTTTATTGCCATTTTATTCTTTAAATCTTTATTTCTTCTTTGCTATATTTTTTTCCCAATGTAATCTGTTTACAACAAACCCCTTAACATTTCCTGCAGTATTGGTTTGTTTGTAATGAATTCCTAATTTTTTAAAAAAAATATTCTCTGTTGCCTTTTTTTTGTCTTTATTTTTTTTATTTTTTTAATCTTTTATTTATAGTGAATTCAGAGAGAGGAAGGGGGTAAGGGAGAGACAGAAGCATCAATCTGTTTCTGTATGTGCCCCAGCCAAGAACCAAATCAGCCACCTCTGCTTTGCAAGACAATGTTCCAGCCAATTGAGCCATCCAACCAGGGCCTAATTTATTTTATTTTTTTTCTGGGAAGCTTTTTATTTCTCCTTCAATTTTAAATGATATCCTTGCTGGATAAAGTAGTCTTGGTTGTAGGCTCTTCTTCTGCATTACTTTGAATATTTCTTGCCATGCCCTTTTGGTCTCAAATGTTTCTGTTGAGAATTCAGATGTCATTGTTTTCGGGGCTCCTTTGTAGGTGATAGCCTTCTTTTCTCTAGCAGCTTTTAATATTTTATCTTTATCGCTTATCTTTGGTATTTTAATTATGATGTGTCTTGTTGTAGGTCTTTTTGGGTTTCTCTTTAATGCAGTTTTCTGTGCTTCTTGAATATGTGAAATTATTGCTTGCATCAATTTAGGGAGGTTTTCAGCTATGACTTGATTCAATAAAGTTTCTATCCTTTGTTCTTTCTCTTCTTTTTTAGGAACCCCTATGATGCAAATGTTATTTCTCTTCATGTTATCACAGAGCTCTCTTAGATTTAACTCAGACTTTTTGAGTCTCTTTTTTTTCTGCTCTGTTTCTGTGCCTTCATTTATCATGTTTTCTAACTTACTGATTCAATCCTCAGCTTCATCCATCCTGCTTTTACTTCCTTCTATTGTGGTCTTCCTTTCTGATATTGTATTTGTCACCTATGACTGATTTTTTTTTAAATATTTCAATGTTTTTTTTTATACTTGCTATCCTTTTATTTAGGTGACCATCCATTGTTGTTCTAAGATCCCTAAGCATCCTAACAATCATTATTCTAAACTCTGTATCTGGCAATTTGGTTATTTCCATATCACTCAGTTCATTTTTTGGAGATTTCTGTTGTGGTTTTATTTGGATTGCACTTTTCTGTCTTCTCATTATGTCTGTGTGTTTGGGTGTGTTGTTTGTAGAGCTGGTTGAGTCTAGGTTTGGTGTTGTATGCCTCCAATTTTTATTTGTGTTATTTCTAGGTTTTCTTGGGTTGTTATTAGCTGTTGTTTGTAATCCACTGTCAGGTTTGGCTTTTCTAGTTGAGCTGATTTGAAGTCTTGATTTGCTTGTTTTCTTCTGAGTTATCTCAGTGTTAGTCTTGTTTGCTGATCTCAGCAAGGGGCTTATTTGAAACAGTTCTTGTTGTCCAGATTTGGTTTTTCACACTGATTGTTCATAACATAAATTAACTTGTAATCCAGTTTGGTGATGTGAGCTGGGAGTCTTTGCATCTGCCTACTCTGCTGCCATCTTCAGGTCTCTCTAGGACAAATACTTCTTGACAAGTCAACAATTTTCTAAGCCCTTTTTATACTGTTTGTTCACTGCTCCTGCCATTCCCCAGGCACCAGGTGAAATAAGAAACTGCCATTCACCAATAATCAAGGAATATGATAGCCTTTTAACACAGCACTAACCATAACTTTTTATGAAGATGGAAAAAGTTTAAGAAATTTAATATTTTTAAGTGAGAGAAAGGAAGATAGATTTCTTAATGTGCCCCAACCAGGATCCTCCCAGCAACCTCAGTCTGAGATCCATGCTCAGACTAGCCAAGTTACTTTCAGCGCCTGGGGTCAACACTTGAACCAACTAAACTATCGAGCTGATGATTGAACCAATTAAGCCACTGACTGTGGGAGGGTAAGAGAGAGAGAAAAAAGATTGAGGGGAAGAGAAGCATATAGTTGTTGTTTTTTTTTCAGAAGCCAGAAACAGAGAGCAGGGAGGCAGTCAGAGAGACTACACCATGTGCCCGACTGGAATCCACCCAGCATGCCCACAAGGGGGTGATGCTCTGCCCTTCTGGGGCATTGCTCTGTTGTGACCAGAGCCAGTCCAGCACCTGAGGCAGTG
The DNA here is from genome assembly GCF_036850765.1 of Saccopteryx bilineata. Classification (NCBI taxonomy): domain Eukaryota; kingdom Metazoa; phylum Chordata; class Mammalia; order Chiroptera; family Emballonuridae; genus Saccopteryx; species Saccopteryx bilineata. The sequence goes on along the minus strand of NW_027095574.1, from coordinate 37,921 downwards.
GCCACAGAGCCATCCTCAGCACCTGGGAAAACTTTGTTCTAATGTAGCCTTGGCTGTGGGAGGGGAAGGGAGAGACATAGAGAAAGGAGAGCAGGAGGGGTGGAAAAGCAGATAGGCACCTGTTAAGTGTGCACTGGCCGGAAATGGAACCCGGGACTCCTGAACGCCAGGCTGATGCTCTACCACTGAGTCTACCGTCCAGGGCCGATAGTAGCTTTTAATGTGTGCACTGACTGGAGCTCAAACCTGAGATGTCCACATTCTGAGCTAACATTCTATCCACTGGGAAAACAAGCATTGGCTGGTTTTCTGAGGGCCACCTTTGTTTAGCATATAGGGTAAGTGCAGAGGTTCAATAGATGCCCAGATGCCTGGAATACAGTGTTGTGATTTGAGCCAAGATGCTGGAAACTTTCCTGACTGAGGTGGGATGATGATGCTGTTCTTGTCTATAGGGTGGCTTATTCTTTAAGATTTGCTTTGTTAATTTTTGGAGAATACAGTTCAGTGGGAATTCTCTCAGAGATTACTTTATCTCCAAAAAAGAGAAAATTATGGATTAGCTGAGAGGGATAGAAGTCAGGCATGCAAGAAGAATGATTGTGGGTCCTGGCTAGTTAGCTCAGTTGGTTAGAGCTGCTACCTGTAATACCGAGGTTGAGCCTGGGGCAGGGCACATTCGAAAAATGACCAATGACTGCATGTGTAAATAGAACAATGAATAAATGCCTCTCTCTCTTTTTTCTTCTTTTTTTTTCTCCTTCTCCTCTTCCTCTTCTTCTTCTTCCTCCTCCTTTTTTTCTGCTCAAAAATGAATCAATTTGTAAAAAGTATGGTTGGGGAAATATTTTGAAAAGGACTTTCTATTGTATATGAAATGGGCTGACACTGAATAAAACCAAATATGAATATTTGATGTGAAGCTTGAGGAAGGACATATTATTAGTTTATCATCTGTCAAAAACTGTGAGAGAAGCAATTCCTAGTTGGAGTCAGTGGTCTTTATAAAGAACTGTGTTAGAGGAGAGAAGATGGCAGTGGAGTAGGCGGATGCACAGACACCCAGCTCTCAACACCAAACTGGAATACAAATCAATTTAGAAAAAATCAGCATGAAAAACCAACACTGAACTGCAAGAACAGCTCTCAAAAACCAAGGAGCAAAGAGGAAGCCACAATAATCCTGGTAAGGAGTGCCTGAATCTCCTCTGCTTACAGGAAGGGAAGGAGGGGGGTGAGGCTGAGAGCCCAGAGAGGATTTCACAGAGGAAAAAGAGCAGAAACTACTGCTCACAGCCACATACCTGGCGGCCAGGGAGCAAGGTGGGTTGAAAAGACCAGCCTATCTCCCAAGTGGAAAAGACAGGGAGAGGGACAGACTGTGAGGGGCTAAGGTATGCAAGAAACGAAATAAAAAAGCTGACTCATTCGTGCTGGAGGCGGCCATAGCTGGGGGGGGGACTGAACCTTTCACAAAACAGAGCTGAAGTGCTTCCGGATCAGAGATCTCCGGACATCTATCCAGCTCCAATCAGCACAACAAGACACAGCTGAAAACAAGAAGTGGGGAGGAAGGGCAGTAACTCAGGTCTCCATGGAGATCTGAGATACACCTCCCCCTACTGAAGCTGAGAGAAAAAACCCTGCCCCCAATGAGATTAGTTGGAGGAAGAGACCTTCAGCGTCTCAGGTTACACCCACAGCATTCCTGGATACAGTTTCAAGGAAGCCCCCTGCTGAGATCAGTTAACAAGACTATCACCTGTTAAGAAAACAAACAAATCAAGACTTCAAAGCTGCCCAAATCCGAAAGTGGATTACAAATAATAGCTGATACCAACCCACGAAGACCTAAAAATAACACAACTGAAAACTGGAGGCAGACAACACCAAGCCTAGACTCAATCAACTCTACAAATAAAACAAAAAGAAGAAGAAGAAGATGAGAAAACAAAGGAGTGCAATCCAAATGAAACCACAAGAGACACTTTCGAGAGATGAACTGAGTGATATGGAAATAATCAAACTTCCAGATGCGGAGTTCAAAATAATGATTGTAAGGATGCTTAGGGATCTTAGAACAACAATGGAGGGGGAGTTTGAAAACCTAAATAAAGAAATAGCAAGTATAAAAAAGAATCAGTTGGAGACGACAAATACAATATCAGAAATAAAGACCACAACGGAAGGAATTAAAAACAGGATAGATAGAGCAGAGGATCGAATCAGCGAGTTAGAAGACAACTGGAATGAAGGCATGAAAGCAGAGAAGAAAAGAGAAAAAAGACTCAAAAAGTCAGAGGAAATTCTTAGAGAGCTCTGTGACAACATGAAGAGAAATAACATCCGCATCATAGGGGTTCCTGAAGAAGAAGAAAAAGAACAAGGGATAGAGACTTTGTTCAATCATATCATAGCTGAAAACTTCCCTAAATTAATGCAAGAGAAACTCTCACAAATCCAAGAAGCACAGAGGACTCCATTAAAGAGAAACCCAAAGAAACCTACACCAAGACACATCATAATTAAAATACCAAAGCTAAGCGATAAAGAGAAAATATTAAAAGCTGCAAGAGAAAAAAAAGTTATCACCTACAAAGGAGCCCCCATAAGGATGACATCTGACTTCTCAACAGAAACACTTGAGGCCAGAAGGGAATGGCAAGAAATATTCAAAGTAATGCAGAACAAGAACCTACAACCAAGACTACTTTATCCAGCAAGGCTATCGTTTAAAATTGAAGGAGAAATAAAAAGCTTCCCAGACAAAAAACAACTCAAGGAATTCATTACAACCAAACCAATGCTGCAGGAAATATTAAGGGGCCTGATGTAAACAGATAAAGTGGGAAAAGAATACAGAAAAAAAAAGAAAAGGAATACACCTTTAAAGAAGAAAATGGCAATAAACAACTACATATCAATAATAACCTTAAATGTAAATGGATTAAATGATCCAATCAAAAGACATAGGGTAGCTGCGTGGATAAGAAAACAGGACCCATACATATGTTGTCTACAAGAGACACACCTTAGAACAAAAGACACACACAGATTGAAGGTAAAAGGATGGAAAAAAAATGTTTCATGCAAACGGAAATGAAAAAAAAAGCTGGGGTAGCAATACTTATATCAGACAAATTGGACTTTAAAACAAAGGATATAGTAAGAGATAAAGAAGGCCACTACATAATGATAAAGGGAGTAATCCAACAGGAAGATATAACTATTATAAATATCTATGCACCTAATATAGGAGCACCCAAATATATAAAACAGATTTTGATGGATTTAAAGGGCGAGATCAACAGCAATACTATAATAGTAGGGGATTTCAATACCCCACTAACATCACTAGATAGATCCTCAAGAAAGAAAATTAACAAAGAAACAGCAGACTTATTGCAAACACTAGATCAACTCGATTTAATAGATATCTTCAGAACCTTTCACCCTAAAGCAGCAGAATATACATTCTTTTCAAGTGCTCATGGTACATTCTCTAGGATAGACCACATGTTAGGGCACAAAAGTGCTCTCAACAAATTTAAGAAGACTGAAATCATATCAAGCACTTTCTCCGATCACAACGGCATGAAACTAGAAATGAATCACAGCAGAAAAGCTCAAAAATTCTCAAACACATGGAAACTAAATAGCAGGGTGTTAAATAATGAATGGATTAAGAATGAGATCAAAGAAGAAATAAAGAAATTCCTAGAAACGAATGACAATGAGCATACAACAACTCAAAATTTATGGGACACAGCGAAAGCAGTGCTGAGAGGGAAGTTCATAGCACTACAGGCACACTTTCAGAAGCTAGAAAAAGCTCAAATAAACAACTTAACCCTGCATCTAAAAGAATTAGAAAAAGAACAGCAAGTAAAGCCCAAATGTAGTAGAAGGAAGGAAATAATAAAGATCAGAGCAGAAATAAATGACATAGAGGCTAAAGAAACAATACAGAGGATCAATGAAACTAGGAGCTGGTTCTTTGAAAAGGTAAACAAGATTGATGAACCTTTAAGTAGACTCACCAAGAAAAAGAGAGAGAGGACTCAAATAAATAAAATTAGAAATGAGAGAGGAGAAATAACAACTGACACAACAGAAATACAAAATATTGTAAGAAAATACTATGAAGAACTGTATGCCAAAAAACTAGACAACCTAGATGAAATGGACAAATTCCTTGAAACATAAAATCTTCCAAAAGTCAATCTGGAAGAATCAGAAAACTTAAACAGACCAATTACACCAAAGGAGATCGAAACAGTTATCAAAAAACTCCCAACAAAGAAAAGCCCGGGGCCCGATGGCTTCACAATGGAATTCTACCAAATATTCAAAGAAGAACTAACTCCTATCCTTCTCAAACTATTTCAAAAAATTCAAGAGGAAGGAAGACTTCCAAACTCCTTTTATGAGGCGAGCATAATTCTGATTCCAAAACCAGGCAAAGACCACACAAAGAAAGAAAATTATAGGCCAATATCTCTGATGAATATAGATGCTAAAATCCTCAACAAAATATTAGCAAACCGGATCCAACAATATATGGAAAAAATCATACACCATGATCAAGTGGGATTTATTCTGGGGAGGCAAGGCTGGTACAATATTCATAAATCAATCAATGTGATTCATCACATAAACAAAAAGAAGGAGAAAAACCATATGATAATTTCAATAGATGCAGAAAAAGCATTTGATAAAATCCAGCACCCATTCATGATCAAAACTCTCAGCAAAGTGGGAATACAGGGAACATACCTCAACATGATAAAAGCCATCTATGAGAAACGCACAGCCAACATCATACTCAATGGGCAAAAATTAAAAGCAATACCCTTAAGATCAGGAACAAGGCAGGGGTGCCCCCTTTCACCACTCCTATTTAACATAGTCCTGGAAGTCCTAGCCACAGCAATCAGACAAGAAGAAGAAACAAAAGGCATTCAAGTTGGAAAAGAAGAAGTAAAACTATCATTATTTGCAGATGATATGATATTGTATATAGAAAACCCTAAAGTCTCAGTCAAAAAACTACTGGACCTGATAAATAAATTCAGCAAAGTGGCAGGATATAAAATCAATACTCAGAAATCAGAAGCATTTTTATACACCAACAATGAACAGTCAGAAAGAGAAATTAAGGAAACAATCCCCTTCACAATTACAACCAAAAAAATAAAGTACCTAGGAGTAAACTTAACCAAGGAGACTAAAGACTTGTACTCGGAAAATTACAAAACATTGATAAAAGAAATCAAGGAAGATACTAACAAGTGGAAGCATATACCGTGCTCATGGTTAGGAAGAATAAACATCATTAAAATGTCTATATTACCCAAAGCAATTTATAAATTCAATGCAATACCAATTAAAATACCAATGACATACTTCAAAGATATAGAACACATATTCCAAAAATTTATATGGAACCAAAAAAGGACACGAATAGCCTCAGCAATCTTAAAAAAGAAGAATAAAGTGGGAGGTATCACACTTCCTGATATCAAGTTATACTACAAGGCCATTGTACTCAAAACAGCCTGGTACTGGCATAAGAACAGGCATATAGATCAATGGAATAGAACAGAGAACCCAGAAATAAACCCACAGTTCTATGGACAACTGATATTTGACAAAGGAGGTAAGGAAACACAATGGAGTAAAGACAGCCTCTTTAACAAATGGTGTTGGGAAAATTGGACAGCTACCTGCCAAAAAATGAAACTAGATCACCAGCTTACACCACTCACAAAAATAAACTCAAAATGGATAAAAGACTTGAATGTAGGCCGTGAAACCATAAGCATCTTAGAAGAAAACATAGGCAGTAAGCTCTCCGACATCTCTCGGAGCAATATATTTGCTGATTTATCTCCACGGGGAAGTGAAATAAAAGACAGGATAAACAAATGGGACTATATCAAACTAAAAAGCTTTTGCACAGCTAAAGACAACAAGAACAGAATAAAAAGACAAACTACACAATGGGAGAACATATTTGACAATACGTCTGATAAGGGGTTAATAACCAAAATTTATAAAGAACTTGTAAAACTCAACACCAGGAAGACAAACAACCCAATCCAAAAATGGGCAAAAGAGATGAATAGACACTTCTCCAAAGAGGACATACAGATGGCCAATAGGCATATGAAAAAATGCTCAACATCACTAATGATTAGAGAAATGCAAATTAAAACCACAATGAGATATCACCATACACCAGTCAGAATGGCGCTTATCAACAAAACAACACAGAATAAGTGCTGGCGAGGATGTGGAGAAAAGGGGACCCTCCTGCACTGCTGGTGGGAATGCAGACTGGTGCAGCCACTGTGGAAAACAGTATGGAGATTCCTCAAAAAACTGAAAATCGAACCGCCTTTTGACCCAGCTATCCCACTTTTAGGAATATACCCCAAGGACACCATAGAACGGCTCGAAAAGGAGAAATGCACCCGCATGTTTGTGGCAGCATTGTTCACAATAGCGAAGATCTGGAAACAGCCCAAGTGTCCGTCAGAGGACGAGTGGATTAAAAAACTTTGGTACATATATACTATGGAATACTACTCAGCCATAAGAAATGATGACATCGGATCATTTACAATAACATGGATGGACCTTGATAACATTATACGGAGTGAAATAAGTAAATCAGAAAAAAAACTGAGATGAATCCATACATAGAAGGGACATAAAAATGAGACTCAGAGACATGAACAAGAATGTGATGGCAACAGGGGTAGGGGGGTTGGGGGAGGGGGGAGGGGGTGAAGAAGGAGAGAGGGGTTAGGGGAGGGGAGGGGCACAAAGAAAACCAGATAGAAGGTGACAGAAGACAATTTAACTTTGCGGGAGGGGTATACAGCACAAACAAATGTCAAAATAATCTAGAGATATTTTCTCTCAACATATGTACCCTGATTTATCAATGTCACTGCATTAAATTTAATAAAAAAAATATTAATATTAAAAAAAAAGAACTGTGTTAAAAGCTACATGTATATAGGAAATGTCAGCATTTTTCCACCATACAAGGGGTGAAAGGTCATCTGATGCTACTTGACAGTCCCTCATCTGGCAATGCATAGAAGAAACCCTTGGCACGGGCTTTCTGGATTTCTAAAGAAGATAGTATACCTAAAAATCAAAAGAGAGAAGAGACTGTAAAAAAAAACTGTGGGTGAGAGAGAGAATATATTGTCAACCCCATAAGAATGACTCATGGACCCTGGGCTTGCCTGGTCAAGGCACATATGGGAGTTGATGCTTCCAGCTCCTCCCCCTTCTCTCTCTCTCTCTCTCTCTCTCTCTCTCTCTCTCTGTCTCTGACTCCCCCTCTCCTCTCTAAAATGAATAAATAAAAAAAATTTAAAAAAAATTTAAAAAAAAAAAAAGAATGACTCATGGGACAGGTCTTAACAAAACATATGACCCAGGCAGCCTTGTCAACATTTATCCTGACCAAAATTTTCTCTTTCAGCAGATCCACAGCCAGAGATACACCCATGTGCTTCCTTCTCTCTGATCTTCTCCAGTCAAAAATTTCTCAGTCAACATTTGGGATGCAATCACCCCTCTGATATTCTCCCCAGAACATCTACAAGAAAACACCTCCAATCAAAGGATCCATACCCAGAGGATGAAAATCAGCAGCAACCTCATACTGATACACACAAGAGGAATGACAAAGCTGAAGGTCAAAAGGTCAAAGAAAAGTCCAAACATTTGTTTAAAAAAAACAGGCCGTCACACTGGAGGAGTGACGTCACAAAAATGGCGCCGTGAGAAGCGAGTCCGACAGCTCTCCCCTAAATCACAACAAATTTGTCAACTAGAAACAGAAAAATTTATCCTCGGAGCATTCCGGAGTTCCACACAAACTGAAAGCAAAAGGACTGTTATCACCTGAATCTGAGAGACGAGGGTGTGGAGGAAACTACCGCAGCGACGCTCATTCAAGCCGCCAGGGAGTGCACCTGTGGTGAGTCAGCCCATATACTTGGGAACCGCAAGCCGCCGCGAGCTGCCGCGAACCCCTGCGAACCGCCACCGCGAACTGCCACCGCGAACCGCCACCGTGAACCGCCACCGCGAGCGGCCGCTACGAGCCGCCGCGCGCGCGCCCGGTCCGGTTGAGCACCGCTGACGTTCCCAGCGGCCCGCTCACTGCGAGTGGGGGTCGCCGGCCACCGGAGCCCGGAGCGCCCCATTCGCGCGCGTGCCTTGGGCACTCCACGCGCCCAGGACACCCTACTGGCCCGCACACCCAGGGGGCTCCATTATCCTGCGCCTGGTGCGGTCCAGCCGCCAGCGGCGGGGCGAGCGGGAGAGGCTTGGGAGATTCTCTCCGTGGGCGGGGCACCTCACCCAGCCATTCAAGCTAACAATCAAGCGTTGGGGGAGGGGCGCGCAGGCAGCCTAAAATTCCTTCAGAAACACAGCTGCGACCCAATCACTGAAATTAGCTTAACCCATAAAATCTGCGCACCCTCAGTTCTAATTGATAAGATCTCTCTCAGTTCAGCGATCCAAGACAAGAGGCGTGATATTTTTTAGTGCCTCTCGCTAAAGGGACGGGGGCAACTTCTGATTGATAGAGCCTCCATATTCAGGGATAAACGCTAACAAGAAGGACTTGGCAGATAATAAGGTCTATACTACACTAGTCGTAAGCAGAGACTAGTGCCTCTTCTTCCCTGCAAAAACAGGCTACAAAGTATGGAAAGCCTGGGTTGAGAGGTCCAACTAAATGATAGGCGCTGAACAGTCACCTTGACAACAATTGACTCCCACCCCCGCCTGATTACACTGGAGGCCCTGACTGTCAGAGCCTTTCCCAAAGCCTTGCACTGAGTGGGGATAGAGTGGGGATTTCCCAGCTCTTTGAGCCTCTTACTCCCCAGACAGAAGCAGTTGCAGCCTTATAGCTGGATCACCAGGCTGCTAATTCAGAAAGGGGGGACTAGGAGAGAGAATCCAGGAAAGCAAACTCTCTCATCGTTGGACCCTGCAAACGCCAACAAGCCTTTACTTCCAGCAAGACTAAAGCCAATTATATGACATTGCCATAGAATCCCATCAACTGCAAATCCCTACCTAAGAGTGACACAGGGGCAGAGCCTGGGGTACAGAGTCACCGACTAGGAAGAGGGAGAGAAAAGAAAAAGGAAGAAGTTAACCTCTCAAAATCAAGAAAAACCCACAGACTTTACAACTTGATCCACTAATTTTTTTTTGTTGTTGTTGTTTGTTTCTTCTATCTTTTTGCCTTTATTTCCTCCACCTCGGTCCTTCTATTCTCTGCCCATCTTATGCTTCCCCTTTCTTGAACTACACTACCCATGAGTGTTGCATTTTATTTTTCTTCTTCATCCTCACCCTCCTTTAAGGTTATACTCCAAAACACTTAACTCTCACTCTCTCCTCTTTTGTTTTTTTTTTGTCTTGCTTTATTTTGTTTTTTTCTCCTCCTATTTTATTTCTTCCTTCGTTTTTCTCTTTTTCTTATTTTTTCCTTTCTATTCGTTTTTTCTTTTCTCATTTTACTTTCCTCCCATATAATCCTCAATCACGAACAAATTAGTTAATTTGGGACTCAAGGCTTTTTTTTGGCTTTATTTCTCTTTTTTGCTTTTGTTTTTATTTTTTTTCTCTTGTTTGTTTATTTTTGTGGCATTTTGGGTCCTCCCAACCCAAGGTCTCCATTGTATTTAGTCTTCTCTCCACTTAATACAACAGATTTTTACTTATTATTTTTATTTTTTCTTCTTTATTATTCTTTTTTGGTCCTTTTTTCTGATTCCCTCTTATCCCTCTCATTATATCTATTAGTTGACCATCACATACAAGCAAATCATCTTATGCTTGTCTAAGATTTTCTTCCTTTTTTTTTTTTTTTTTTTTTTTGCATTTAGTAGGTCCCTACTCCCTTTTTTTGCCCCTTGAACTCTTCACCCCAAATCAGGCCCTCCATTATAGGCACGATATTTCCCTGAGGAGGGGAGAGGAGGGTAAGAGAAGAGAGAAAAAGGGGGAAATAATAAATTATTACTGGTTTTTTTTGTGGGGTGTTTTACCCTTTTTTTTTTTCTTTTTACTCTTTATTAATTCTAATTAGTGCTATCAATAAGACCACCCTCAGATGCCGATAAGAAAGAGGAAATCGAATATTATGGATACAAAAGAAAGAGAGGTAACACAAATAGATGTGGAAAAATCTATGGAGAAAAGACTTAACATATTGGAAGCCTTGGAGCTAAATGACAGAGAATTTAAAATAGAAATCTTAAAAATACTCAGAGATATACAAGAAAACACAGAAAGGCAATATAGGGAGATCAGAAAACAACTCAATGAACACAAAGAATATATTACCAAGGAAATTGAAACTATAAAAACAAATCAAACAGAAATGAAAAACTCAATTCACGAGCTGAAAAACGAGGTAACAAGCTTAGCTAACAGAACAGCCCAGATAGAAGATAGGATTAGTGAAATAGAAGACAAACAACTTGAGGCACAACAGAGAGAAGAAGAAAGAGACTCAAAAATAATAAAAAACGAGAAAGCCCTACAGGAATTGTCTGACTCCATCAGAAAGAATAACATAAGAATAATAGGTATATCAGAGGGAGAAGAGAAAGAAAATGGAATGGAGAATATACTCAAACAAATAATAGACGAGAACTTCCCAAGCCTGTGGAAAGAACTAAAGCCTCAAATTCAAGAAGCAAACAGAACACCAAGTTTTCTTAACCCCAACAAACCCACTCCAAGGCACATCATAATAAAGATGACACAAACCAATGACAAAGAAAAAATTCTCAAGGCAGCCAGGGAAAAGAAGAGTACAACATATAAAGGAAGGCCTATTAGATTATCATCAGATTTCTCAGCAGAAACTCTACAAGCTAGAAGAGAGTGGACCCCAATATTTAAAGCCCTGAAAGAGAGGAACTTTCAGCCAAGAATACTATACCCATCAAAGCTATCCTTCAAGTATGAAGGAGATATAAAAACATTCACAAATACAGAAAAGATGAGAGAATTTATCAACAGAAAGCCCCCACTCCAGGAAATACTAAAGGGGGTTTTCCAACCAGATTCAAAGAACAAAAGAAAACAACACCACAAGTAACAGCTCCACCAAGAACACAATAAAACCAAACTTAAACTGTGACAACAAAGGAAAAAAAAGGGGGGAGAGGATGGAGATTAACAGTAGCAAAGGATGATGAAGTGCAGAAATACTTATAAGATAGGGTACTACAATGAATATGGTAGGTACCCTTTTCATTACTTAATGGTAACCACCCTTAAAAAAACCACCACAAAAACACTTGACTTAAAAAAGGTAGCAACAGAGGAAAGAAGTATGGAACACAAACAAACAAAAACAAATGATAGAAAAACAAAAGAGAAGAATCAAACTAGATACAAAACTAACAGAAAGCAATTTATAAAATGGCAGTAGGGAACCCACAAGTGTCAATAATTACACTAAATGTAAATGGATTAAACTTACCAATAAAAAGACACAGAGTAGCAGAATGGATTAAAAAAGAAAATCCAACTATATGCTGCCTACAAGAAACACATCTAAGCAACAAGGATAAAAACAAATTCAAAGTGAAAGGCTGGAAAACAATACTCCAAGCAAACAACACCCAAAAAAAAGCAGGTGTAGCAATACTCATATCTAATAATGCTGACTACAAGACAGAAAAAGTACTCAGAGACAAAAATGGTCATTTCATAATGATTAAGGGGAAGTTGAATCAAGAAGACATAACAATCCTTAATATATATGCACCAAACCAAGGAGCACCAAAATATATAAGACAGCTACTTATTGACCTTAAAACAAAAACTAACAAAAATACAATCATACTTGGAGACCTCAATACACCGCTGACGGCTCTAGATCGGTCATCCAAACAGAGAATCAATAAAGATATAGTGGCCTTAAACGAAATACTAGAACACCTGGATATGATAGACATCTACAGGACACTTCATCCCAAAGCGACAGAGTATACATTTTTCTCTAGTGTACATGGAACATTCTCAAGAATTGACCATATGTTGGGCCACAAAGACAATATCAGCAAATTTAGAAAAATTGAAATTGTACCAAGCATATTTTCTGATCATAAAGCCTTGAAACTAGAATTCAACTGCAAAAAAGAGGGGAAAAAACCCACAAAAATGTGGAAACTAAACAACATACTTCTAAAAAATGAATGGGTCAAAGAAGAAATAAGTGCAGAGATCAAAAGATATATACAGACAAATGAAAATGAAAATACGACATATCAGAATCTCTGGGATGCAGCAAAAGCAGTAATAAGAGGAAAGTTCATATCACTTCAGGCCTATATGAACAAACAAGAGAGAGCCGAAGTAAACCACTTAACTTCACACCTTAAGGAACTAGAAAAAGAAGAACAAAGACAACCCAAAACCAGCCGAAGAAAGGAGATAATAAAAATCAGAGCAGAAATAAATGAAATAGAGAACAGAAAAACAATAGAAAAAATCAATAAAACAAGGAGCTGGTTCTTTGAAAAGATCAACAAAATTGACAAACCCTTGGCAAGACTCACCAAGGAAAAAAGAGCACAGGACTCAAATAAATAAAATCCAAAATGAAAGAGGAGAGATCACCACAGACATCATAGATATACAAAGAATTATTGTAGAATACTATGAAAAATTATATGCCACCAAATACAACAATCTAGAAGAAATGGATAAATTCCTAGAACAATACAACCTTCCTAGACTGAGTCATGAAGAAGCAGAAAGCCTAAACAGACCAATCAGCAGGGAGGAAATAGAAAAAACTATTAAAAACCTCCCCAAAAATAAAAGTCCAGGCCCAGACGGTTATACTAGTGAATTCTATCAAACATTCAAAGAAGACTTGGTTCCTATTCTACTCAAAGTCTTCCAAAAAATTGAAGAAGAAGCAATACTTCCAAACACATTTTATGAGGCCAACATAACCCTCATACCAAAACCTGGCAAGGATGGCACAAAGAAAGAAAACTACAGACCAATATCTCTAATGAATACAGATGCTAAAATACTAAACAAAATACTGGCAAACCGAATACAACAACATATTAAAAAAATAATACATCATGATCAAGTGGGATTCATCCCAGAATCTCAAGGATGGTTCAACATACGCAAAACGGTTAACGTAATACACCATATCAACAAAACAAAGAACAAAAACCACATGATCTTATCAATAGATGCAGAAAAGGCTTTTGATAAAATACAACACAATTTTATGTTTAAGACTCTCAACAAAATGGGTATAGAAGGAAAATATCTCAACATGATAAAGGCCATATATGATAAACCATCAGCCAACATCCTATTAAACGGCATAAAACTGAGGACTTTCTACCTTAAATCAGGAACAAGACAGGGTTGTCCACTCTCTCCACTCTTATTCAACGTGGTGCTAGAAGTTCTGGCCAGAGCAATCAGACAAGACAAAGAAATAAAAGGCATCCATATCGGAAAAGAAGAAGTAAAGGTATCACTTTTTGCTGATGATATGATCCTATACATCGAAAACCCGAAGGACTCCACAAAAAGATTATTAGAAACAATAAACCAATACAGTAAGGTCGCAGGATACAAAATTAACATACAAAAGTCCATAGCCTTTCTATATGCCAACAATGAAATATTAGAAAACGAACTCAAAAAAATAATCCCCTTCACGATTGCAACAAAAAAAATAAAATACCTAGGAATAAACATAACAAAGAACGTAAAGGACCTATATAATGAAAATTACAAAGCATTGTTAAGGGAAATCGAAAAAGATACAATGAGATGGAAAAATATTCCTTGTTCTTGGATAGGAAGAATAAATATAATCAAAATGGCCATATTACCCAAAGCAATATACAAATTTAATGCAATTCCCATCAAAATTCCTATGAGATTTTTTAAAGAAATGGAACAAAAAATCATCAGATTTATATGGAACTATAAAAAACCCCGAATAGCCAAAACAATCCTAAGGAAAAAGAATGAAGCTGGGGGCATTACAATACCTGACTTTAAACTATATTATAGGGCCACGATAATCAAAACAGCATGGTATTGGCAGAAAAATAGACACTCAGACCAATGGAACAGAATAGAAAGCCCAGAAATAAAACCACATATATATGGTCAAATAATCTTTGATAAAGGGGCCAACAACACACAATGGAGAAAAGAAAGCCTCTTCAACAAATGGTGTTGGGAAAACTGGAAAGCCACATGCAAAAGAATGAAACTCGACTACAGCCTGTCCCCGTGTACTAAAATTAATTCAAAATGGATCAAAGACCTAAATATAAGACCTGAAACAATAAAGTACATAGAAGAAGACATAGGTACTAAAATCATGGACCTGGGTTTTAAAGAACATTTTATGAACTTGACTCCAATGGCAAGAGAAGTGAAGGCAAAGATAAATGAATGGGACTACATCAGAATAAAAGTTTTTGCTCAGCAAGAGAAACTGATATAAAAATAAACAGACAGCCAACTAAATGGGAAATGATATTTTCAAACGACAGCTCAGATAGGGGCCTAATATCCAAAATTTACAAAGAACTCATAAAACTCAACAACAAACAAACAAACAATCCAATAAAAAAATGGGAAGAGGACATGAACAGACACTTCTCCCAGGAAGAGATACAAATGGCCAACAGATATATGAAAAGATGCTCAGCTTCATTAGTTATTAGAGAAATGCAAATCAAAACTACAATGAGATACCACCTCACTCCTGTTAGATTAGCTATTATCAACAAGACGGGTAATAGCAAATGTTGGAGAGGCTGTGGAGAAAAAGGAACCCTCATTCACTTTTGGTGGGACTGTAAAGTAGTACAACCATTATGGAGGAAAGTATGGTGGTTCCTCAAAAAACTGCAAATAGAACTACCTTATGACCCAGCAATCCCTCTACTGGGTATATACCCCAAAACCTCAGAAACATTGATACGTGAAGACACATGTAGCCCCATGTTCATTGCAGCACTGTTCACAGTGGCCAAGACATGGAAACAACCAAAAAGCCCTTCAATAGAAGACTGGATAAAGAAGATGTGGCACATATACACTATGGAATACTACTCAGCCATAAGAAATGATGACATCAGATCATTTACAGCAAAATGGTGGGATCTTGATAACATTATAAGGAGTGAAATAAGCAAATCAGAAAAAAACAAGAACTACATGATTCCATACATTGGTGGAACATAAAAATGAGACTAAGAGTCATGGACAAGAGTGTGGTGGTTACCAAGGGTGGGGGGGGAGGGAGGACATGGGAGGGAGGGAGGGAGAGAGTTAGGGGGAGGGGGAGGGGCACAGAGAACTAGATAGAGGGTGACGGAGGACAATCTGACTTTGGGTGAGGGGTTTGCAACATAATTTGATGACAAAATAACCTAGACATGTTTTCTTTGAATATATGTACCCTGATTTATTAATGTCATCCCATTACCATTAATAAAAATTTATTTTAAAAAAAAAAAAAAAAACAGGCCAAGGAGGATTTTACGGGCCTTTTTCAAACCTCTGAAAGGACACATGGGAAGCTCTACTGAGCAAGAGAGAATGATACAGAAAGCACCAAGCAGAGGCCAGAAACTGAATTTAGTGGACAAAGAAAAACTATCTATGAGATTAGTAATGTCAACAAATGAAGCTATCAAGTATGGAGAGTGTCTGCAAGGCTTTGATGATGGGTCACATCTCCTCAGAAACCAGAGAATACACTCAGGGGAGATGAACTATGTTTGCAGGGTGTGTGAGCGAGGCTTTACAAAAAACTCAGACCTCCTCAGACACCAGAAGACACACACAGGGAAGAAGCCCAATCTTTGCAAGGAGTGTGAACAAGTCTTTTCACTGAAGTCACATCTTATCACACAGCAGAGAACACACTCAGGGGAGAAACCATATGTTTGCAAGGAGTGTGAGCGAGGATTTTCACAGAAGTCAACTCTCTTCAAACACCAGAGGACACACTCAGAGCAGAATCCTTATGTTTTCAGGGAGTGTGAACGAGGCTTTATGCAAAAGTCAGATTTCTTAAAACACCAAAGAACACAGGGGAGAAACCGTATGTCTTCAGGGAGTGTTTGCGAGGCTTTACACAAAAGTCACATTTTTCTACACACCAAAGAACACACTCAGGGGAAAAGCACTATGTTTGCAGGGAATGTGAATGAGGCTTTTCACGGAAAACAAATCTTTTCTCACACCAGAGAATGCACTCAGGAGAGAAGCCATATGTTTGCCGGGAGTGTGAGCGAGGCTTTTCACTGAAATCAACTCTTCTCTCACACCAGAGAATACACTCAGGAGAGAAGCCATATGTTTGCATGGTGTGTGAGCGAGGCTTTACAAAAAAGTCAGACCTCCTCAGACACCTGAGGACACACTCAGGGAAGAAACCCTATGTTTGCATGGTGTGTGAGCAAGGCTTTACAAAAAAGTCAGACCTCCTCAGACACCAGAGGACACTCTCAGGGAAGAAGCCCAATGTTTGCAAGGAATGTGAACAAGTCTTTTCACTGATGTCACATCTTCTCACACAGCAGAGAACACTCTCAGGGGAGAAACCCTGTTTGCAAGGAGTGCGAGTGAGGATTTTCACAGAAGTGAACTCTCCTCAGACACCAGAGGACTCACTCAGAGCAGAATCCTTATATTTGCAGGGAGTGTGAATGAGGTTTTATGCAAAAGTCAGATCTCTTAAAACACCAAAGAACACACTCAGGGGAGAAACCCTATGTCTGCAGGGAGTGTTTGCGAGGCTTTACATAAAAGTCACATCTTTTACACACCAAAGAATACACTCAGGGGGAAAGCCCTATGTTTGCAGAGAGTGTAATCAAGGCTTTTCAAGGAAGACACATCTCCTCACACATCAGAAAACACACTCAGGGGAGAAGCCTTATGTTTGCAAGAAATGTGATCAAGGTTTTTCACAGAAGTCACATCTCCTCACACACCATAGAACACACGCAGTGTAGAAGTGCTATGGTTGCAGCGAGTGTGAGTGAGGCTTTTCACAGACGTCAACTCTCCTAATACTCCAGAGGACACACTTAAGGGAGAAGCCCTTTGTTTATAAGGAGTGTGAGTAAATCATTAGCATTAAATTGCATCTCCACAATCATATCTCGTACACAGGTCATAACCCAGCTCTGAGTGGACTTTATAGGAAGTTTACTAACCCCTTATTCTTATAATATTTTAATTTGTATAGAAGAAACTAAACTTTATTATAATGAAAAAAGATGAGCTCAACAAATCGTTTCTCAAGTGATATGAGAATGTCAACAGCAATATTCTTCTAATAAATCTTCATAAATCTATGATGCACACATACCTCATTCTTCCCCTCCCCATCACTGAAAGCAGAGTTCCCAAAGAGCCACAGAGAACTCACACTGTCAAGCACAGAAACTCAACCCCTAAAAACATGGAAATGTGGAGTCAATTTACATAGGTTACTTCCCAGGGAGAGGGATTTGAGGCAGACTCACCAGGAAAAGGGATTTCCTTCACTCCCGGAAAGTCGAGGCTTGTCTCCTTGTAGGCTCAACACCCTCCCCCCTTGGCTTTTCTTGGCTCCTGTCCTGGATTCCTCTGACCTCTGTAGTCCCTGGTGAAAACCAGGAATGAATACTTGCATGTCCGTGTCCCTGGCTCAGACTGGGCAGCTTGTCTTCCTCATTCTCTCCTCATTGTTTCTTCAGAATGAGAATCTTATGGTGTACACCACATGGACTCTAGATCATTCCATAGTGGGTTTCAATCTCTGCTCTGCCTTCACCATCTTTGTGACCTAAGGCAGGATTCTCAACTCCTCTTTGCCTGTTTTTAATCTATAAAATAGAAATAGTGCCTGAGCAAGATGTGGTGCAGTGCATAGAGCATTGGAATGGGATGGAGATGACCCAGGTTCAAAACACCAAGGTTGCTGGATTGAGCACAGTTTCACCAGCTTGAGTGCAGGGTTGAATGCCTGATTATGTAATCATAGATATGATCTTATGGTCACTGTCTTGAAGTTCAGTGTTGCTGGCTTGAGCAAGGAGTTAACTTGTGCTTTAGTCTCCTGCTCAAGGCACATATGAGAGAGCAATCAATGAACAACTAAGGTGCTTCTTATCTCATTCTTTTCCTGTTTGTCACTATCTGTCCCTTTCTCTGTCTCTCTAAAATAATTTTTGGTTTTCTGTCTCCACACTCTAGCATGAATAAAATAAAATGACTAGGCTTGACCTGTGGTGGCATAGTGGATAAAGCATCGATTACTGGATTACTGAGATTGCTGGTTCAAAACCCTGGGCTTGCCTGGTCAAGGAACAGTTGGGAGTTGATGCTTCCTGCTCCTCCCCCTTATCTCTCTAACTTTCTCCTCTCTAAAATGAATAAAATCTTTAAAAAAATAAAGTAAAATGAATATACATGGCATATATGGAAGTTGATGCTTTTTGCTCTTCCCCCTTCTCTATCTCCACTCTCTAAAATAAATGTTAAAAATAAATAAAATAAAAATTGCTACACAATCAGTCTGCAGAATTGAAGATCTTCATCCCAAATGTTTGAAGTCATTTTGGCTCATAAACTCCTTAAAAACTTGAAGTTTACATGTTTCTTATTTGACAAGACCAAGTACCTAACCTTGTAAAAATAAGCTCTGCCTTATATATGATTAGAAAATGGCAAATTCAGACTACTATATTATGGCACTCACATCTGTTAGAACTGCTAAAGTTTAAATTTATGACAGTACGAATGTTCTCATGTATTCATTAATTCTTAGATGTCCCAGACTAAGGATTCAGCCTATAACTTTGGTGTATTAGAATGACACTCTAACTAATCTTCCTGGCCAAGGCATAACCATGGATTTCATCCAACTCTCTCATTTAAAGATGGAAAATACCTTTTTCAGAACCAGTACATTACCACAAAAAAAAGAAAACCAGTAGAGAGAAAACTTAGTTAACATAAGCAGGTAAGTGGATCAACTGAGGAAGGAGGTGCAGGCCCCCTTTTCATTGAGGAGAAAAAAACAAGAAGAATGCAAGGGAAGAGACCCTGCATGGGTAACTGAGTCAGACAGTTCTAGATTAACTACTTTCTATAGTTCTCTGAAAAGGTGCCTGGAACCACTTGCTGCACAGAGCAAGAAAGATAGAACTTACCTGAAAACCCATTTATCTTTTTCCCAAAGCTTTTAAGAAACCATGTTTACATACCTTAATTAAAAATTACAACACTTATCCTCTGATTCCACCTAAATTCACCCTCTCATCCTGGAGTCATGAGAGTGACATGTTTCTCTAGACAAAGGGATCACGAGCCCCTTGCATGAATATTTGTATTCTGTAAAAGGTATATTAGATGTAAGGAATCTAAATTTGTGGAGCACATGTTTGATTTCCTCTTTGGGGATCATGCTGCTCCACCAGCTAAATAAATTCTACTTCCTTCATCTTTTTTCAGAGCGTTTTTGTCTTGCCTTGATTCCTGCAATACAACCACTGACAGATAATGCACTGTACCCACCCCTGGTTCTCCTTACTGCCACCAAGGTGTTGTTCCAAAAATGCACACAGCCTAACAGCAGAGAAACAGACTGAGGACACATTTAAAAGGGACCATATTGCACTATAAAGCAAGTGACAACAAACTTTAAAGATTTGAAATTATATAACCTGTTTCCACCTCTCATGACAGCTGAACTTGACATCCTTATTAACAGATAAACCAGAAAGTACTTTTACTTCAGTTATAAAATACAATTTTAAATAACCTGTAACATACATGGTAATTAGAATTCTAAAATAATTTTATCTACTGAAGGAGAATAATTTTAAAAAAACTATGGTGCCCTGACCAGATGGCTCAGTGCATGGAGGGTCCCCCTGTGTGCCAAGATTTTGGGTTTTGTCACAGCTCTCAGCAGCTAAGAAATGTGACCAAGAAATAATTTTATACTTCTCTCTCTTTTTCAAATTAATTAAAATATATAGAAATTTAATGCAAAAATCTGTGATACACCTGCTATATGCCTAGTGCCTTTCTCAACAGGAAGGCAGAAAACAAAGAAAAAACTAAAAAACGCAGATATCTCTTTGAACCATATTTCTATTTTTCACCTAGAATAGACTACTTTTTTTAAAAAACCGTCGACCTGGAAATGCTGAGGTCGCCGGTTTGAAACCCTGGGCTTGCCTGGTCAAGGCACATATGGGAGTTGATGCTTCCAGCTTTTCCTTCTTCTCTCTCTCTGTCTCCCTCTCCTCTCTCTCCTTCTCTGTCTCTCCTCTCTAAAAATGAATAAATAAATAAAAATTTAAAAATATATTTAAAAAAAATCTAATTCTGCACCTCACAGTATTTCCTGCCCATTTCTGCCCTTCATAGTGCCTCTCCTACACTGGAACCATTTTTTCTATTACTTTTCCAAAATATGGCTAGCAGTGCCTTCGAAAAACTCCTCCAAAACCTGAAGCAGAGGGCTGATGGGATGATGGACATCTCAGAACACAATGGAGTACTCTAATGTGCCATCAAGCCTACAAATGTTGGAGCATTCTATCAAATATGACTAAATGGAACCTTGAGACTTCTCCCTAGGGCAGTATCCTGAGTTTTCTAGAATAGAATCTCCCATTAGTTTTGTTCTGTTTCCCCATACAACATCATTACTGAACAGACGCCAGAGTCCTTAGACAAATCAGGGCCCCATGGACCATAGACAACTCAAACTGAGCAATGGACCAACCACCTAATCAAAAAGACTTGGCACCGAACACCAAACACTGCTCTACAGACCCAAGTGAGACTAGGACACAACAATGCCAAAAACTGACACTGGCATCTTGAACACCAGAGTCCATACATCATGTCCTAGAACTGGAGTTGCTTGTGGCCTCACACTGAAACTCGAATACAAGGCTACATGCAAGGGGTCCCCAGGTGCACAGCAGAATACAGATTCAACAACAAACCCTGGAGAAAGACTCCTGATCTGTACACAACCCTATAACCAAACTTCAGACAAGGAGCCAAACAACAAACCTCACCTGCAAAATGACAGATACAGGAGCTGAACCTGATACTCACAATGCAAACAGAGGCAGGACTTCATAAAAGACATCTCATGACTTTGTAAGTCCAAGCAGTTAGCTTCAATATGTATTGTATATTTCATTACCAATGTAAATGTAGAATAGAGAAACATCACTAGCAGTCCTACCACATTCTACCAAACTTCCAAAAAATAAACCAAGTAACAGACAGAGGGAACAGTAATAATGCTTACCCTTAGCCGACACATGTCCATGATCTCAGCTGCAGGACTCCCCAGGACTTTGTGCCCCAGCCATTCATGTCACAGTCCAACTCATTGATACTGTGTGTGATAAAATTTAAAAATATCCTCATACTTTGAAAGTTCTAGCAGCTGGGCTAATCATCAGGTGAAATAATGAGATGGACAAGAGATATTAAACATATAATACATGCTCAAGGGAAATTCACATTCCCAAGAATATAAGACAATGAGCTTATGCTGGGTGTATAGAAAACTGCAAAGTACCTGACCAGATGGTGGTGCAGTGGATAGAGCATCAGACTGGGATGAAAAGGACCCAGGTTTGAGAACCCAAAGTTGTAAGCTTGAGCACAAGCTCATCTGGTTTGAGCAAAGCTCACCAGCTTGGTACAAAGGTTGCTGGATTGAGCAAGATGTTACTCAGTCTGCTGAAGTCCCATGGTCAAGGCACATATGAGAAAGCAATGAACAACTAAGGTACCACAACAAAAAACTCATGATTGATGCTTCTCATCTCTCTCCGTTTCTGTCTGTCTGTTCCTATCTATTCCTCTCTCTTACTCTCTATTATTGTAAAAGCAAAAAAAAAAACACTTGAAAAACTGAATAATAGAATAATGTTTTTTGAAAAAATGTATTCATTGATCTTAGAAAAAGACAGAAGAGAGAGAGAGAGAAAACATAAAGAAGTGAAAACATCACCTCAGAGGAGTTGCCTCTCATAAGTGCCTTGACCCAGCAAGCCTCGAGTTTCAAACTGGCAACCCCAGCATTCCAATTCGATGCTCTATCCACTGCACCACCACAGGTCAGGCCAGAATCTTATATTCACAAAGGTGACATGGATAACATGCAGCTAATTTGAGAACATGTGACACATCTCACAGATTACTTTTTGTTGGGAAACCCCAAAACTTATTGGACACAAGTGGGGTCAATAAGCTGCTCCTTGCAGTCTTCATGTCTCCCACTAATGTACTTAAGTTCTCTTTTGAAACTGGCATGTGCACAAGATGACAAAGAAGCACACTTCACACATATTTAAAGAGACCACAAAGCAACAGAAAACAAGCTTCATAGTTTGAAAGAACATACAGTGTATGTCTTGCTGTCATGTCCATGAACCTAAGAAACATTAATGACACAGACCTATGAGCTCCTTATAATTTAAGGTATAAATAACATTTTCTAAATAACACATCAAATGCATCACAATTGGAAATTTAAAATATCTTCAATTGAATGATAATTAAAATACTACATTAAAAATAACCCTATGGGGCACTGCCCATGTAGATCAGTGCAGATGCCATTTTCCCAAATACTAAAGTTAATGGTGTGAGCCCCACTGTCGTCACCTAAAGGGTGCAACCAATCAGCACATAACTAAATGGAACAACTAAGTGGAGCAATGATTGAATGCTTCTCTCTGTGTGTCTCAAATGAAAGGATAAATTTGGAAAACCAATGAAAAGTAGAGTGATGAATCCACATCGTGGCCACTGTGTTTCTCTCAGCAGGAGGGCAGAATAAAATGACGAACAAAAGGCCCAGATTTCTATTAGGACCATGTTTCTATTCTTCAGCTGGGAGAAGTAACATTTCTTGACCATAAACACTCTGGATTCTGAACCTCAGTGTTTCCCACTCATTATTTTATGTAGTGCCTCTCCTACAATGAAAGCTTTTTTACCTTTCTTCCCCTCTCTGCTGGCTGGCAGTGCCTTAAGAAAACTCCTCCCAATCCTGAGACAGAGGGCTGAGGAGACAATGGACTTTTCAGGATACAATGGATTCCTCTAATGTACCATCAAGCCTATGAATACTGGAGCCTTTTGTGAGATTAGACTAACTAAAACCCTGAGGCTTCTCCCTGAAACACCGATTCCATTTTTTGTTTGTATATATTTTTTGTATGTTTCTGATGTAAAAACGGAGAGGCAGAGAAACAGATTCCATATGCCACTGACCAGGATCCACATAACAAGGCCAATAGGGGGCGATGCTCTGCTCCTCTGGGGTGTTGCACCATTGCAACAGGAGCCATCCTCAGCACTCAGGCCAATTTTGCTCCATTGGAGCCTCTTCTGTTGTAGGGGAAGAGAGAGTGAGAAAGAAAAGGGGAAGGGTGGAGAAGCAGATGGGCACTTCTCCTGTGTACCCTGGCTGGGAATCAAATGCAGACTTTCATACATAGAGCCGATGCTCTACCACTGAGCCAAGTGGCCCACATATTCTGTTTTATAGAATAGAATCTCCAATTTGCTTTGCTCTCTTTCCCCATCAGTATCTCCTTTCCTGCTAATATGAACATAACAACCATTACTGAACAGAGACCTTAGACAGAATCAGAACCCCAAGGACTCTAGACAACTGAAGCTGAGAACTGGACTGACTCTAAAACCAAAATGAGGACTTGGCACTGAACTCCAAACACTGGTCTCCAGATCCAACTGAGACTAGGAAACACCAATGCCAGAAACTTACATGGCATCTTGGACACCAGAGTCCATTCATCATGCCCTAGAACTGGAGCTACTTGTGGGACCCACACTGGAACTCGGATACAAGGCTACATGCAAAGGGACCTCAGACCCCAGATGCACAACAGAATACAGATTCAATCACAGACCCTGGAGACAGACTCCTGATCTGTAACCAAGACCCCATAACTGAACTTCAGACATGAAGCCAAACACCTGACCCCACTTGCTACATGACAGATGCAGGAGCTGAACCTGATACTCACAAAGCAAATACAACCAGAACTCCATAGAGGAAATCTCATAGCTCCCTAAGTTCAAGCAGGAGGCTAAAATATATTTCACTACCAATGTAAATGTAGAAGAGAGAAACATAACTCACAGCACTACCACATTCTACCAAACCCCCAAAAATAAACCGAGTAACTGACAGAGGAAAAAGAAACAATGCTTACCCTTACCTAACACATGTCCATTATCTCAGCTGCACAGGACTTTTTAGGAGTTACTGCCCCAGCCATTTATTTCACAAGACATCTCATTGACACTGTGGGTGATGAAATTTAAAAATATCCTCATACTTTGAAAGTTCTAGCAGATGGGTTAATAATCAGGTGAAATAATGAGATGGACAAGATATATTCAACATATAATACATGTTCAAGGGAAATTCACATTCCCAAGAATAAAAGACAATGAGGTTATAATGCATGTATAGGACATTTCAAAAAACTTACTAACAGAATTTTAGATTTTTGGGGAAAATGTTATAGATCGAGTATAGAGAACTGTGAGGAGGCAGAGAGAAAGGGAGGAAAGTAGAAAGCATTACTTCAGAGTAGTTGCCTCCCATGTGTGCCTTTACCCGGCATCCCTAGAGTTTTAAACCAGCAAATCTATACTCTATCCACTGTGCCACCACAGGTCAGGCCAGAATCTTGGATTCTTTTTTTTTTTTTACCTTTTTTTCTAATAAACAGAGTCAGAGAGAGGGGAAAACAGGGACAGACAGACAGGAATGGAGAGATATGAGAAGCATCAATCATCAGTTTTTTCATTGTGACATCTTAGTTGTTCATTGATTGCTTTCTCATATGTGCCTCAACCGTAGGCCTTCAGCAGAGCAAGTGACCCCTTGCTCAAGTGGGCAACCTTTGGTCAAAGCTAGTGAGCTTTGTACAAACCAGATGAGCCCGCGCTCAGGTGGTGACTTCAGAGTCTCAAACCTGGGTCCTCAGAATCCCAGTGACACTCATATACATTGTGCCACCACCTGGTCAGGCCAGAATCTTGGATTTTTAAAGGTTACATGGATATGCCTTAGCCAGTTGGCTCAGAAGGAGAGTGTTGACCAGGCATGTGGAAATCCTGGATTCAATGTCCGGTCATGACACACAGGAGAAATGCCCATCTCCTTCACCACCCTTTCTTTTATCCTTTCTCTCTATCTGTCTCTTCCCTTCTTGCAGCCAAGGCTCCATTGGAGCAGAGTTGGCCTGGCTTCTGAGAACAGCTCCATGGCCTCCACTTAAGGCACTAGAAGGGCTCTGGTTGCAGTCGAGCAACACCCCAGATGAGCAAAGCATTGGCCCTCAGTGGGCATGCCGGTTGGATCTCAGTTGGGCACATGCAGGAGTCTATCTGTCTGCCTCCCCCCTGCTTCTCAGTTCATAAAAAAAAGTGACATGGATAACATGCAGCTAATTTGAGAACATGTAACAAACCTGACAGATTACTTTTTGTTGGGAAACACAAAACCTATTAAACTCAAGAAATAAGGTAAGGTGTCAACAAGCTGTCCTTGGAGTCTTCATGTTAACACAAAGGTGATTGTACTTAAGTTTTTTTCTAAAACTACCATGGGCACAGAGTGACAACAGAGTAGTACACTTCAAACATATTGAAAAGGGACCACAAAGCAACAGAAAGCAATATCCAGCCAGCTTTCAGGTTTAAAAAAATATAAAATGTGTGTTTGGTCTTCAGGGCCATTAACCTAAAGTATAGGTTGAGAGAGAGACAGAGAGGAACAGGCAGGCAGAAAGGGAGAGAGATAAGCAGCATCAATTCATCATTGCAGCTCCCTTCATTGTTCATTGATTGCTTTCCCTTATGGACCTTGTGTGAGGGCCTACATCAAAGTGAGTGACCTCGTGCTCAAGCCAGAGAACTTGGGCTTCAAGCCAGTGACCATTGGGCTTAAGCCAGCAAACATGGGGTCATGTCTATAATTCCACGCTCAAGCCAGTGACCCTGCACTCAAGGTTCTAAGCTCCTGCTCAAGCTGGTTGAGCCTGCACTTAAGCTGGGGACCTCAGGGTTTAAAACCTGGGTCTTCTGCATTTCAGTACATGCTCTATCCAGTGTGCCACTGCCTGGTCTGGCTAAAAATATTAATAAAAGAGACACATGAGCTCCTTATGCTTTAAGGAATGAATGATATTTTCTAAATAACCCCCCCCAAACTTATCACAATTAGAAATATAAAATAACTTCAAATGAATGATTAAATACTACTTTAAAAATCCTATGGGGCACTGGCCATGTAGCTCAGTGCATATGGCATTG
Organism: Saccopteryx bilineata; assembly: GCF_036850765.1. Taxonomy (NCBI): domain Eukaryota; kingdom Metazoa; phylum Chordata; class Mammalia; order Chiroptera; family Emballonuridae; genus Saccopteryx; species Saccopteryx bilineata. The sequence continues at coordinate 11,449 of NW_027095574.1, read as the reverse complement.
TACCAAACAGCAATGTGACAGGTGTGAGCCCCATTGTTGGCATCTAAAAGGAACAACCAATGAGGACCTAACAAAATGGAACAACTAAGTGGAGCAATGAGCATGCTTCTCTCTCTCTCTCTCTCAAATCAATGAAATAATTAAAATCCTAGGAAAAATTGAGTAATAAATCTGCAATGTGCCTCACACTTTTCACTCAAGTGAAAGGTAGAAGAAATGGCAAACAAACAAACAAATTAACAAAAACCTTGAATCTCTTTTAAGACCATGTTTGTATTTTTCGGCTGGGAAAAACTTTTTTTTCTTGCTGTAAACCATCTCAGGTCTGTACCTCCCAGAGTTTTCCACCTACTTTTGACTCCCATGGTGCCTCTCCTACAATGCAACAATTTCCTTCTTGCTTCCCTAAAACACCTGGTGGCAGTGCCTTGGGGAAACCCTTCCCAAACCTTAGCCAATGCACTGAGGGGACAATGGACTTCTCAGGACACAATGGTTTCCTCTAGTATGCCATGAGGCCTATGAATACTGGAGCCTTCTATCAGATTAGACTAAATGGAACCTTGAGGTTTCTCCCTAGAGCACTCATTCCAAGTTCCATAAAATATAGTGTCCAACTCTCTTCTCTTTCTTACCCCATCTATATCTACCTTCCTGCCAACACGAACACAACAAGCATTACTGAATAAGCATAAGAATCCCGAAAAATTTTAGCTCACAAGGATCAAGGACGAGAATGTTACAGTAATATAATGTTTTAGTAATTAAATAAATAGAAATATAGAAAGTATAGAAGATATATATAAATGTTACAATATGATATTAAAAGCTGCTAAGATAAGTGAATAAGCTACACCCTTTGGGTGGGAGCTAATCTAGTGTATAGGGATATGATAGGCTAGACCAAGGGTCCCCAAACTTTTTACACAGGGGGCCAGTTCACTGTCCCTCAGACCGTTGGAGGGCCAGACTATAAAAAAAGCTATGAACAAATCCCTATGCATACTGCACATATCTTATTTTAGTATATGTGCTGCCGAAGCAAGCACAGCACATATCTTATTTTAAAGTAAAAAAACAAAATGGGAACAAATATACTATTTAAAATAAAGAACAAGTAAATTTAAATCAACAAAATGACCAGTATTTCAATGGGAACTATGCTCCTCTCACTGACCACCAATGAAAGAGGTGCCCCTTCTGGAATTGCGGCAGGGGCAGATAAATGGCTTCAGTGGTCTGCATGTGGCCCACTGGCCATAGTTTGGGGACCCCTGGGCTAGACCATGCCCTTAGATCAGGACCCAGTTAATGTGTGTGTGAAATTATATATAGATAAAAAGAGCTCTCTTCAAGGAACTACCTATACATGGCTTAATGTGACTATTCTGTAGATTAACCAAAAAAAAGCTCTCTGCAAGGAAATCCCAAAAAGTGTCTTGATATGATAATCCAGAGATTAACACCTGTTAGAAGGTATATGCCAGAAAGTGTACTAAAGCCAATGGGTCCCCAGCTGCAGTTACTCGACCAGACTCCAACATTGAATGTGGAGTCTCCATGCTGGCCGCTCTAAACAAGGAGAGTTGACAAGCACGCTGATGGTGCCCCAGTAAGCTGTACACAGGTATGCCTTATGATCTGTGAGTAATGAACTGCCTGTGTGATTCTTACAATTAACTTGTGTTGATCATGTATTTTCTCAGGTGGTGATTGGTCTCAGTACCAGTAAGTAGAATCCGCATAGCCCCCTCAAGAGTAGTCTCAAAGAGGCTCCCAGACTTGCTGTTAAGCAGGAGTGTCACACTTCATGGGGTAGCCAAATCAGGGATCCCTGATCTATGTAAAGCTTGGAATCTACTGTGACAGGGGAGCACTTCTCTAGGAAGCCAGCGTCTCTCTGAGGAGGATGTGGACAAAAAAGTGGCCACATGCTGAACCTGACAAGCTCAGGGGAGGCTTGCATAGTAGCCTTACAAACTCATAGACCTAAAATAACCACACAGGATGGTCTGAAATTAAAACTTTCTAACTAAAAGCAAGCAGTTTGTGGTGGGTAGTCATGTATAGAGAGGTATTTTTCTCTAACAAAGGTCAAAGGCTTACTTTATGTGAGCCTGTCTGTAGTCTTTTGCATCTAAAATAATGTACCTGATAATGGCACCAGAGAAAACTCAGGTCCAAGGGGGCTTATTAGGTGAGAAAGAATTCAGGTGGGAGATAGGGTGCAGTGTTCAAGCAAAGCAAGCAGTTCATTAAGCAATCTTGTGCACTTTGCACAAGACACAAGTGGGCAACTCAGCTTGTTTGAGCACCACTACCTCTTGGGGTCTTAAAGATCATATACTTTTTAACTGTAACTTCCAAGGTTGCCTTTCAATGATACTTTAACATACAGTATTTCAAGGCTGTTTGAACATTTGGTGATTATATTCTGGCAGACAGTGTGATTGCTGACCCCCTCTTTCTTCAATGGATGAGATAAAACCCCCTCTGTTTCCCCTTCTCTTTTCCTGCCCTGAAGCCTGTCTATCCTGTGTAACAATAGCATGTCTTTGAAATATAAGGGTACTTTTTTCTGCACTCCTCAGAGCCAGCATATCAGCAGAGCAGAAGCCAACCACCCCCATTGTTTTTATTATCACAGTTCTTATTAGCTATCTTATTCCTGCCCACATTAAAAAAAAATTTAGTATATATATTTTTACTTTAAATCTCTGTCACAGATTTCTGACTCTTGCATTCTCATTCTTGGCCTCCCTAATCTATCACCAATCAATTTTATGTAATCCCCATTTTCAACTTTCATTCTGATGTACAAAATATAAGAATCCAGAAAAGACCAGAGTAACAGGCTTTATTGAAAAAAAGACAGAAACCCTTCCACACACTTTTCCGGGGAGAAGGGCACTGGTACCAGGCTATGAGGTGAATTTTATAGGGTTTGAGAGAGTCTTGAGCAAGTACTGAGTCAGAAGTTCTGGTATGTTCCCTTCTGTGGTTTTATGGTTTGGCTTCATGGAATGCTTCTCTTTGAGGTGGTTGGCCAGCATCCTGGAACTTTTCTGCCTCAGGGGCAATTGTCCTAAGTAAGGGTGAGGTCAGGAAGCCAGGCAGAACAATCAAAGTGCAGTCGGAAGTTTTAGTAAATTCATATATTTATCATTTCTCAACTCTGTGGTATGATAAAAAGGAATGAGGTGGGGGAAAGAAAAGGGTATGAGTTTCAAGGAGGAGGTTTTTCCCAGACCAGCTATCTTCTGGAGCTAATTATTGCTCCATTCAGAGGCCTCCTTCATGGACCTCTCTCTGGGGCAGTTAGAGTAGGGGTTGTAAAAGCATTTGATTGCAGGTAATTCTGGAGATTGTAGGTATCTGCTGAACTTGATAAAGAAAAGGGGCAAGCATTAAAATTGGGCACAAAATCAGGATTGGTCCTATAATTGGTGTGCTAGCATCAAGAACAAGGTGTTTTTTCACCATTGTTCAAAGTAGGGGTTAATTTATAGGTTTGCTGATATAGGGTTTCAGATTTTTCTGTTTCATGAAGGCAGGTTTCAGGGTTGGTGTGTAGGATTAGGTAGATTTTTCCAGTTTTCTGATTGGTGAAGGTTTGCATGTGGTTCTGAAAGAATGTAGTGAACGAACATAAAAGGAAGTGTCCAAAATTTAGAAAAATAAACAGGAGAATGAGTGGACAAATAAAAGGCAACAGTCAAGACACCCAGGTTGTGTGAAACCACTAATTCCATGACTCGGTTCATCTTTTATGAATTCACTGGGCTTCAGAGAGGGGGGGGGCGAATAAGACAAGGTAGTAACCAGTCCCCCTGCACTTAAATCTATTTTTATAGAAATTCTTAAAGCAAGAAGAGGAGGAATCACCTGTATAGCTCATTTGGTCCTTAGATTGATGGGTAGGAATTGGAAGAGGCTCTTGGGATGGGATTTGGTTGATAATTTGGGTGAGACAGATTAGGGTACAGGTTTCTGTCCAATTAGTAGAAAGAAACATATAGGTGTTGGTCCCACACAAGTAGAAAGTCCCTGATTGGGTGAGGCAAGCTGAGAGGTAAATAGAGAATAGAAGGACAAGGGGTCAGTTTTGTTTCTCTGTTTCTGAGTTTCAGATGGTCAGGGTGGAGGAAAGAGCTATACCAATAAGTGGGGAGATTAGAAGATTGTTAACTAGGGTGACTAATTAAACATTCTTCAAAAACCAGTTTTCTGACTGCTCAAATACTTTTTTCTTGGTACAAACTTTCTACAACCTGCACAAATCTTTTACAACTTATATAAACCTTCAACTTTCATAACCTTTCTTATTCAGAAATAACAGGCTTTCATAACAATTTGCTTTTTCTTTCAAAACTATTTCCATACCTTATAACTTCTATTATCAAAACCATAGAATTCCTTTCTAGTTAGAACTCTTGATTTAAACATTTTTAACCTTCCATGACAATTAAGTTGGCTTTTTTTTACTATAGTTTCCCTTTTCCCAAAATCTGATGAAAAAAGTCCTTAGTTTCTTCATATTTTCACCATATGTAGACCAACCAGCTTCTGGTTTCTGGTTGGAGTAAAGCATGCCATTTTTCTACTTAAGCAGCAGTGCGAGTTTTCAGGATCCTGGTGTGTGGACCTGTACAAATGAAAGTCAGTCCTTGTGTGATGTAATGCTGGAAGCATCTCTTGGACAGTCTTAGAACAGCCTGCTGAGTAACCTGTGAATACTGCAAGTACTTAGGGAAAGGGTGGTTTCATTTGTACACTTTGCAGCTAGAGTTTAAGTCTAGTGACTACTACTTCTAGCTGGAATTAGCAGCGGGTCCCAGGCTAAAATTGTCATTGGACAGTGAAACAAGAGGAATAAAGGAGATACTATACATTAAATAAAGCAACAAAACCACACTGTAAATACCCACAGTAGAAATCTTTGAAGGATAAATAAAACTCAAATATTTAGGCAAAGCATAGTATATGGCCCTTGTGTTTACAAAAAAATGAGATCAGTTTATCTGCTACTTGGAAGAAATATCTTAGGCTCATGAACAACATCTTTGGGCCTTCATTGGTAATTCCCAGCATGCTGAAAAATTTCAGGTTATAGATAACTGAAGCAGGGCTAGAAGAGAATGAAACCTCCCTCCAGGGAACATGTGGGCAGCTTACCTTTTAGTGTACTTCTTTCCACACAATGATGTGTTCCATCTTGGGGCCGGGATGCTAGGCAGGCTTCAGTACAATGACCTTTCTTTCCACTTTTTTTTTAATAATTTTATTTTTTTAATGGGGTGACATCAATAAATCAGGATACATATATTCAAAGACAACAAGTCCAGGTTATCTTGTCATTCAATTATGTTGCATACCCACCACCCAAAGTCAGATTGTCCTCTGTCACCTTCTATCTTGTTTTCTTTGTGCCCCTCCCCACCCCCTTTCCCTCTCCCATTCCCCCCCCCCATAACCACCACACTCTTATCAATGTCTCCTACTTTCACTATTATGTCCCACCTACGTATGGAATAATACAGTTCCTGGTTTTTTCTGATTTACTTATTTCGCTTCGTATCATGTTATCAAGATCCCACCATTTTGCTATAAATGTTCTGATGTCATCATTTCTTATGGCTGAGTAGTATTCCATAGTGTATATGTGCCACATCTTCTTTATCCAGTCATCTATTGATGGGCTTTTTTGGTTGTTTCCATGTCCTGGCCACTGTGAACAATGCTGCAATAAACATGGGGCTGCATGTGTCTTTACATATCAGTGTTTCTGAGTTTTTGGGATATATACCCAGTAGAGGGATTGCTGGGTCATAAGGTAGTTCTATTTTCAGTTTTTTGAGGAACCACCATACTTTCTTCCATAATGGTTGTACTACTTTACATTCCCACCAACAGTGTATGAGGGTTCCTTTTTCTCCACAGCCTCTCCAACATTTGCTATTACCTGTCTTAAGAGCAATGTTATTAGCTGGATCAATTCAAGAAAAATAGGTTTGGATGTCTCTTTTAGAATTCCAGAGTCTTTTTGCTGCTTAATAATTCAGTACATTAATGCTCAAAAGAAATTTTAACAAAAGCAGGATAAAATAGATTTGCAGGAGTTCCAAGATATGACTAACATTATATTAAAAGACATTATTAACAATTCCTAATATTTAAACTAAGATTCCAATATTACAGGGCTATAAAACAGCAAATAAAAGAATTAACAAAAGGCCTTTAACAATATATAAATTTTCACCTGGAAAATACTTTTATACAATAAGGGACTCTTGGTACAAGCTACCCATCTGGCAATGAGATATTAACTTATTTTGACTCACAGTAATTTACACTATTACCTCAATCCTGAGGAGCAGGGTTGATGCCTGAGGGGGAAGCAATTCCAAGAATGGGAAGCGGAGTCTGCCGCTTTTTACCTTTTTTTCCCCTGCAGTTTGTAGCCAAGCTCCTTAGCAAGATAATGGGACTTCTCCTAAGCAGGACTTGAATCAATTTGCCACCTGTAAGCTGACTGCCTTGCTTTGAGCAGCTAAATACAATTTTCACAAAATTACTTTTCCTAATAGTGAGTTGCTTTAGTCTATATCAGGGGTCTCAAACTCAACTCAGCATGTGGGCCACAGAGCAAGATCACAGCCATTTGGTGGACCACACTAGGTCTACAAAAGGCAACTGTTATGCAACACTTTTCTCACGGCAGTTGAAAACAAAAAAAAAATCAGTACAACAAGCACAATCGTACATGCAGTTTACTCAGTGTCACAAAACGACCAGAAACTGTAGTTCGCATTACAACTGCTGTTAACTAAGCTAATATCTAGCTAGGATGCTAGAGAAATGGAAAATACAAGTAGGCCCCTAGGCTTACTTAATTTTATCCAAAATATTTTGAACTTCGTGGATTAGTCTGTGGGCTGCACAAAATTGTTCGGCGGGCCACATGCAGCCCGCGGGCCGCGAGTTTAAGACCCCTGCTCTAAACTGTGCCTTGACCCAGCAAGCCTCAAGTTTCAAACCAGCAACCTCAGCATTGCAAATCAATGCTCCATCCACTGCACCACCACAGGTCAGGCCAGAATCTTAGATGCATAAATGTTACACAGGTAACATGCAGCTGATTTCAGAACATGTGACACATCTGACAGATTACTTTTTGTTGGGAAACCCCAAAACCTATTAATACAAGAAATAAGGTAAGGGATCAACAAACTGTTCCTTGATCATGTAAACACTAAGGTGATTGTACTTAAGTTTTCTTCTGAAACTGCCATGGGCACAGAGTGACAACAGAGAAGTATACTTCAAACATATTGAAAAGAGACCATAAAACAACAGAAAGCAATATCCAACAAGCTTCCAAGTTTAAAAGAATATAAAATGTGTGTTTGGTTCTCATGGCCATTAACCTAAAATATAGGTTGAGAGAGGGACAGATAGGGACAGACAGGCAGAAAGGGAGAGAGATAAGAAGCATCAAATCTTCATTGCAGCACCTTAGTTGTTCATTGATTACTTTCTCATATGTGCCTTGACTGAGGGGCTACAACAGAACAAGTGACCCCTTGCTCAAGCCAGTGACCTTTGGGCTCAAGCCAGCAACCATGGGGTCATGTCTATGATCCCATGCTCAAGCCAGCAACCATGGGGTCATGTCTATGATCCCACGCTCAAGCCAGCAACCATAGGGTCATGTCTATGATCCCACGCTCAAGCCAGCAACCATAGGGTCATGTCTATGATCCCACGCTCAAGTCAGTGACACCACAATAAAGCTGCTGAGCCCGTGCTCAAGCTGGATGAGCAGGCACTCAAGTCAGTGACCTCAGGGTTTAGAACCTGTGTCTTCTGCATTTCAGTATGATGCTATATCCACTGCACCACTTCCTGGTCAGGCTAAAAAATATTAATAAAAGGGACACACGAGCTCCTTATGTTTTAAGCCATAAATGACATTTTCTAAATAACCCCCCAAACACATCACAATTGGAAATATAAAATAACTTCAAATGAATGATAATTAAAATACTACATTTTAAAAAGCCTATGGGGCACTGGCCATGTAGCTCAGTACATATGGCATTGTACCAAACCCCAACATGACCGGTGTGAGCCCCATTGTTGGCACCTAAAAGAAACAACCAATAACCACATAACTAAATGGAACAACTAAGTGGAGCAATCAGTGCATGCTTCTCTCTCTCTCTCTCTCTCTCTCTCTCTCTCAAATCAATGAAAAAATTAAAATACAAAGAAAAATTAAGTAATAAATCTGCAATGTGCCTCACACTTTTCACTCAGGAGAAAAGCAGAAGAAACGGCAAACAAACAAGCAAACAAAAAGCTCAGATCTCTGTTAGGACCACGTCTGTATTTTTGGGCTGGGACACAGTACCTCTCCTTGCTGTAAACCATCTCGGGTCTGCACCTCCCAGAGTTTCCCCACCCACTTTTGACTCCCATGGTGCATCTCCTACAATGGAACCATTTTTCTCTTCCCCAAAACACCTTGGGGAACCTCTCCCCAAACCTGAAATGGAGGGCTGGGGGAACAATTGTCTTCTCAGGGCACAATGGTTTCCTCTAACATGCAATCAAGCCTATGAATACTGGAGCCTTCTACTAAATGGAACCCTGAGGCTTCTCCCAGAGGCAGGCATTCCAAGTTCTAGTTTCTGTAGAATGATGTGGCAGCATGTGCACATGCGCAGATGATGATGTAACACCACGTATACAGTGGAGCAGCCCATGGCCATGCCAGTCAAGATGTGGATGGTACAGAGGAAAGTTCAGTGTGTTCTGTGGCTCGCTAAATTTGAATCCATGACCAAAGTGCAACGTGAATATCGGTGCATTTATAACGAAGCGCCACCACATAGGAATAACATTACTCAGTGGGATAGTAGTTGAAGGAAACCAGCAGTTTGGTGGAGAAACCCCGTTCTAGTAGGCCATCAGTCAGGGACGAGTCTGTAGAGGCTATACGGGATAGCTACCTAAGGAACCCTAAAAAATCTGTGCATGAGCCCACATCAAACTGCACTGAATAGATATGAAACTGGGAGAGTTTTCCTTTTATTTGATGCAGATTTCACATTTCTATCATCTTTTGTTGCTTTCCTGTGACCGGTCAAAAGTGCACCATGACTTTATGGACACACTGTATAGTGTCCAACTCTATTTCCCCAACATTATCTACCTTCCTGCCAACATGAACACAACAAGCATTACTGGATAGGCATAAGAATCCAGAAAGCTTATAGCTCACCAGGATCAGGGGGTAGAATGTTACAGTAATATAATTCTATAATAATTAAATATATAGAAATTATAGAAGATATATAGAAATGTTAGGATATAATATTAAAAGCTACTAAGGTAAGTGAATAAGCCACACCCTCTGCATGGGAGCTAATCTGGTGTATAGGGATATGATAGGCAAGACCATGCCCTTAGCTCAGGGCCCAGTTAATGTGTGTGTGAAATTATATATAGATAAAAAGAGCTCCTTGCAAGGAACTTCCTGAAAGTGGCATAATGTGACAATTCTGTAGATTATCAAAAAAGAGCTCCCTGCAAGAAAATCCCCAAAAGTGGCTTGATGTGATCACCCAGAGATTAAGAATTATGTTAGAAGGTGTATGCCAGAAAGGGCACTAAAGCCAAGGGGCCCCCAGCTGCAGTTAGTCACCCAGACTCCAACATTGAGTGTGGACTGTCTCCATGCTGGCCGCTCTAACAAAGGACAGCCGAGAAGTGCACACTGATGTGGCCCCATTAACCATTACCCAGGAATACCATAGGATCTCTGAGTAATAAACTGCATGTGTGATTCTTGCAACTAACTTGTGTGTTGCTCGTGTCCTTCCTCCAGTGGTGATTGGTCTCACTACCAATAACTAGAATCCTCATAGCCCCCCTCAAGAGTAGTCTCAAAGAGACTGCCAGCCCTGCTGTTAAGCAGGAGTGTCCCAATGCACGGGGAAGTTGAATCAGGGACACCTGATCGAGGTAAAGCTCAGGCTCTACTGAGACAGTGGAGCACTTCTCTAGGAAGCCAGCATCTCTTTGAGGAGAGTGTGAACAAAAAAGGGGCCACATGCGGAACCTGATAAGCTCAGGGGAGGCTTGCATGGTGGCCTTACAAACTCAGAGACCTAAAATAAACACAGAGGATGGTCTGAAATTAAAACTTTCTAACTAAAAGCAGTTCATGGTGGGTAGTCATGTCCTAGGGAGGTATTTTTTTCTAAAAAGGTCAAAGGCTTATTTTCATTGAGCCTCTCTCTTGTCTTTTGCATCTACAATTGTTGTAAAGTAGCGTTCCTTAATTCTAAAGGTTTACATAAAGACACCAAGGCAGGATACAGAAGAATTTTTAGGAGAAGATTTATTGATTAAGCCGGCTGCACAGGACTAACACAGGGTATAGCTGACCCAAATTGGTTGTGTGTGAAATAGCCTTCATCTCGTTATATAGACTTAATCACATACAGTTGGGGGGAAAAGGAAGGGAAACATGACACAATAATCAATCATTAACAAGCTTATAACATTTGTCTAGAGCAGTGTTGGGCAGATAAAATGTATTCTTCTTTTTTTCTTTTTTTGGTATTTTTCTGAATCTGGAAATGGGGAGAGACAGTCAGACAGACTCCCAGACTCCCGCATGCGCCTGACCTGGATCCACCTGGCACACCCCCCAGGGGCGAGGCTCTGTCCACCAGGGGGCGATGCTCTGCCCCTCAGGGGCGTCACTCTGCCTCGACCAGAGCCACTCAGGCACCTGGGGCAGAGGCCAAGGAGCCATCCCCAGCGCCCAGGCCATCCCTGCTCCAATGGAGCCTCGACTGCGGGAGGGGAAGAGAGAGACAAAGAGGAAGGGGGTTGGAGAAGCAAATGGGCGCCTCTCCTATGTGCCCTGGCCAGGAATCAAACCCGGGTCCCCCATATGCCAGGCCGACGCCCCACCGCTGAGCCAACCAGCCAGGGCTGCAGATAAAATGTATTATGCTCACTTTGTAGAAGATGACGCTGCCCACATGGAGGCCGTTGCCCAGGTGATATTAATGTGTGTCTCTGTGGGCAGGTAAAATCCTTGTAGCCTGAGGCTTTGTTTTTGGATTAGGCCTTTCCCACCCGTTTTGATGTGGGGCGGTACAATCCAATCATGCCTCAGAGAAGTGTCTTTGTATTAGAGACTTCCCTGTTTTGTATATTGGATTAAAGTTTGCATTTCTACACTATAAAATGGGGGCAGAATGAGAGCTTGCTCTCTTGGTTCCTGGGATGATTAGCATGAGAGAGGAGAGGGAGCAGAGCAGAGAGCAGAAAGAGGCCATGTGGCCAGGAGAAGCAGCCAAGATGGTGGAGTGCTGAGTGAGATGCCAGTTTGTGCAGAGTTTGTATCTGGAATAAGGAAGGAGATGGG
>NW_027095573.1:35802-41565 GCF_036850765.1 Saccopteryx bilineata | reverse complement strand
TTTATCATGCAGATTATCTCTTCTTTCTAGGAGGAAGGAGAGGGCCCTAGTAACTAATCACCTTACTGGTGCTTGAACAGAAAAGTCCAGACTGGGTGATTAAGATTTTTCTTTCTAAGAAAGGTTAAAACAGCAATTAGGTCAGGTATTAAATCTACATTATCATGGGGTTTTTTTCTCTTTAACAGAGGTAATCACCAATGAAACAAAAGCTGAAACTGTTTAAAGGCAATTACTCTCAGGAGCAGCACTTTGGGAAGGAAGTGGTGAACCAAGGATTTGTCACTTTCCTTTGTAAGTCTCTCTGTACTCTTAATGTCTTACTTTAATAAGAGGTTGTTCTAAACATCTTAAAAGATGTAAAATTACAAATTATCTCGGGTTAGAAGAGAAAATAATGGACTCATGAAAGTGAAATTATACACAAAAATTATGTCTTCCATTTTAACTTAATTATATGAAGAGAATCTTATATGTGAGAACAAGGCAAGTCCCTTCTCAGTTGTGGGTCCCTCCACATCTGACCTGGGTCCCTCAGTGAATCAGGCCCAACTCACTCACAGCAAGGTCTGGGAAGCCCCTATTTTCACACTCATAGGAGAGATGAAGCTGATTCTCAGCCTCGCTGATACATGCCACGCGAACACTGAGATGAAAATTTAAGCCTTAGCAGCCATGAAAGTTCCTAACACTCAGGAACAGGAATAAATATTCAAAATGTGGCTTTTTAAAATTAGAGGGCAGATGTCTTGTTATAGGTGGCAGATGCGCTGTCAGGAGTGGAGTTTCTAAAGACAGGATAGGGCTCTAGATTTTTGTGAGTGTTCCATACAGACCCTGGTAGTACAGTATCGTTCTGTGCTACAATTATTAACCTAGGAACTGAATTTTTCAGCCCTGGAGTTTAATGCACATCATCAACTATTGTAAATTCAAATTAGTAGCTTAAACACCAGTAAATTAAAAGGTGTGGATAACAAATGGAAACCTAATATGATATGATAATAGGGCCTTACATTAACCTTTAACTGTGTTCTTTTAGGCACCCATAATGATATTGATTTGCTGCCCTCTAGTGTTCATTCCTTAGTTGACATGATATATGTATCTATTAGAGGTTCTTATCTTTTATGGGGCCTCCTAGACCTAAATCAAAACATTGTCCTATTAAAATGGTTTTCATGTAAACAACTAGTCTATAAATAGCTTATATGCCGAGGTGTTTGGTGTTTGGCTTGAGTCACTGAAAAAATGAAATTGTCACCAAGTGAGACAGAAAGCTTCAAGTGGGGTTTGTCCGAGGAGGCCATAAGATGCACCTAGTTTAAGGAGGAAAATAAGAAAAGAAATATTCTGAACCAAATGGTGTGTTAAAATATTTAATAAAATATACCACAATTGGCCCTGGCCGGTTGGCTCAGTGGTAGAGTGTCAGCCTGGCGTGCAGAAGTCCCGGGATGAATTCCCGGCCAGGGCACACAGGAGAAGAGCTCATCTGCTTCTCCACACCCCCCCCCTCCTTCCTCTCTGCCTCTCTCTTCCCCTCCTGAAGCCAAGGCTCCATTGGAGCAAAGATGGCCCGGGCGCTGGGGATGACTTCTCAGCCTCTGCCTCAGGCGCTAGAGTGGCTCTGCTCGCAACATAGCGACGCCCAAGATGGGCAGAGCATTGCCCCCAGGTGGGCAGAGCATCGCCCCTGGTGGCCGTGCAGGGTGGATCCCGGTCGGGCGCATGCGGGAGTCTGTCTCACTGTCTCTCCCCGTTCTCAGCTTCAGAGAAATACAAAAAAAAAAAAAATATATATATATATATATGTATATATATATATACACACACACACACACACACACACCACAATAATATTTCAACAATGTAAACTCAACAGCAGTATTCACAAACATCAGCAATGTTATTAACAAATGAGAAGAAACTTTAAAGTTCAAATACTCTTCTAGTTGTCCGGGAACCCGCAGCAGCTAAAAAAAAATGAACATTCGCTCCATAAGACGCACGGGCATTTCCCCTCCACTTTTGGGGAAAAAAAGGGCGTCTTATGAAATGAAAAATACGGTTAAGTTTGTGATGCCTGTTATGTAGCATGGAGTTTAAGTTTAGTCTGAAGTTAAGTCTGAAGTCCAGGAAAGAAGAATGTATTGGGGGGATACCTTGGGAGCACTCCAAATAGCACCACAATTACATAGAATACTGATGAATAAATGTAATAATAATATGAGAGAGTTATATGAAAGCTCTCTTAATTTAAAAACCCCCACATCACCTTAATTATTAATTTTATAATAAAAATTAATTATAACTTATAATTCATGAAGAATCACTGGAGCCTAAGCTGTGGTGGCGCAGTGGATAAGGTGATGACCTGGAATGCTGAGGTTGCCATTTCGAGGCCCTGCATTTATCCAGTCAAGGCACATATGAGAAACAACCTCGAGTTGATGCTTCTCACTCCTCCCTCTGCCTTTCCCTCTCTCTCTCTTTCTCTCTAAAATCAATAAATAAAACCTTAGAAGGAGGAGGAGGAGGAGAAGGGGGAGAAACAACCACATCACTGGAATAGAAATGCTATAGTATGAAGCCATTTTAATGCCTAAGATAGATACATATTACTGACATAAAAAGCCTTCAGGATAACATAACATTTGGCAAAGACAAAAAAAGGTAATGTGGACAAAAACTATAACATAAAATTGTTTTTTTAATTTTATATGTTTAGTGTGTGTGTGTGTGTGTGTGTGTGTGTGTGTGTATATATATATATATATATATATATATATATATAAAAGAAAGTCTGAAAGAATCTATAAAAGACCCTTCCCAGTGGTTAACATATGGCAGGCTTTCAGTTTCTACATTATACAAGATCTGGATGATTAAATTTTTCCTATGAGTACATATGAACATTATTACAAATGTTAGATATTTTAATGAAGTTAATATGGCATACACAACTGCATGGAAATAAAATAATAACATAATGTTAATTTGAAAAAAAAAAACAAAAAAAATCTTATATACGGTATGACCAAAACTAAAATGGACATGAAAAACAGACTGAAAAGAAATTTACCAAAAAAAAAAGCTGATTGAGATTATCTTTGGGTAGTGGTACTGAGTACTTTTTTCCTAGGTCATGTCTTTCAAAGTCTCTGAAATATGATTTTCCTTACTTTTATTATTCCTGTTTATGATGAAACTTTCTAAACATACAAAAAAGAAGTATAATAAAATACAGGTATCAACCAGCTTCAATAACTACCAAATTTTAGATATACATGTACCATCTTTCATATATATATATATATATATATTTTTTTTTTTTTTTGGTGGTGGTCGTGGGGAATAATATTTTAAACCAAATCTCAGACATCTTGCCAATCTATTGCATGTACTTTAAAAAGTCATGTGCTTATAATCATACCATTATTTCATCTACTAAGAAATTAAGAAAGAGTCCTTAATATCCAATACATAGCCCATACTGAAAAATCTGAATGCCTATAACATGTCTTTATATAGTTTGTGCTGAAAGAGAATCAAAACAAGAACTGCTTGTTACAGTGTTTTGCTTTCAGCATCCTATTCTAGAAAAGTTATGAGCTGAGTTGCTGTCCCCCCACCATTCATATGCTGACATCTTAACCCCAGTACTTCAGAATGTGACTGTATTTGGTGATAATGTCTTTAAAGAAGTACAGTAATTAAGTTAAAATTAGGTCATTATGGTGGGCCCTAATCCAATATGACTGATGCCCTTCTAAGAAGAGATTAGGACATAGACAAGCACAGAGAGAAAACTATGTGAAGACAGAGGGAGAAGGCAACCATCTAAAAGCTAAGCAGAGAGGCCACAGAAGAAACAAACCTTGCTGACCCCTTGATCTTGGACTTCTCTTACATAGCTTACAATAACAACATCGTAACTTATATCCCTATAGCTAGATTTGCTTTCTTTCCATCCATTTTCTACACTGCAGACAGAGTTTCTTTCTGAAATTAAAATTTCATCATTTTACTCCATGATTAAAACCCTTTAATGGTGCCTGATTGTTAATACTGTCTGGATCTGTTCATAACTTGCTTACCTCTCGTCTTTCTTTCTCCCAAAGGCCCTAGGCTCATTCTTGACTTTTCATCAAGCTGAATTGATGTCAGTTTTTGGATTATGTTGTGCTTTCTTTTAGTCAGGATTATACCCCACTGTTTTCTACCCAGAAACCCTTCCCAACCTGGACAACTCTCTCTATTTTTTTTAAAGACTTTATTTATTCAATTTTCAGAGAGGAGAGAGAGAGAGAGAGAGAGAGAAAGAGAAAAAAGGGGAGATGCAGGAAGCATCAATTCCCATACGTGCCTTGACCAAGCAAGCCCAGGGTTTTGAACTAGTGACCCCAGTGTTCCAGGTCAATGCTTTATCCCACTGCGCCACCACAGGTCAGGCTCTATATATTTTTAAATGTCACTTCTGCTATGAAACATTCCCTGCCACCCCAACCCACACCCCAATTGCACCTCTAAAAGGTATTTATTGTAAAGGTCCAGGCAAGTGATGTTAACAGGTGCATATCTCAACCAGTCTGATAAACTGGGTAATGTGTTACAAAGATAATATATGACCAAGAATGTGCAGCCAGAGCTATAATCTCTCTTTGTAAATGTAGGTACTTATTTCACAGTAAAAGTACATTAAACATCTATAATGCATAGCCACTAAAAAAAGCTCATTACAGGGGTGGGGAAACATAGGTGTACACTTGTAATATGTACAAATAAATAATACAACACCAATAAATAATAATACAGGAGTAAACTGTGTTCCATGTACTCAATAACGGTAAAGCTACTACTGCCCACCCCCTGTATATATCATGTATTATTCATTCACAAATCTTCATGAAGTACGGACTGACAAGATTACTACAGTTGATGCTGGGGCTTGAAAAATTCAAGTACAATGTAAACAATTAAATACTTTATAAAACGAGTGGCCAAAGATAACAGGATATATGTAGCAGTAGTGTTTAGAGGAATTAGTCAATCTTTTAAGATTGAAAGGATGAACATCATTTGGGCTGAGACATGCAGAGGTAGAAATTTACAAGGAGGGATTTTCAGGGAAAGGGGACAGTGAATGTGTGCAAGAATTAGGGCATGAAAAGATGTAGTTGTTGTGGTGCACCTACTTCAATATTGCTGAAGCGTAAAATTGAACCGAGTCAATGAGAAAAGAAACTAGTCCGTGAGATAGAGTGTCTTGTAACCTAGGCAAAATAACTAGTGTTCTCTTACAGATCTTCTTTGAAGAATTTTCTGGAGAGTGATTTTTATCACATTTACTTTTTTTAGTGAGCTCATTCTGGTTAGCGATGTAAAGAATGGAATTCGAGGATCAAAACTTTAATCAGGAGACTGCTAAGGAAGCCCTCTTGCAATTATTCCTGTGAGAAGCCGTGAAGGCTGAAATTAGGCAATGGGCATTAAGATGGATAAGCAACATATTGGGGATGTTATAAAGGTAGACTGGCCGCGATCTGGTGTAAGAGCATGCTCTATAGCTAGCTTAACTACAATACTGGAAAAATGGTGGCCGCTTAAACCAAGATAGAAACCCAGAAAGTTTTTAGTGGAAAGGTCAACAGCTCAGTTTGGGACACATTGGACTGGTAATAAATATTTCCGTCTTCTCACAGGAATTGGAGAAACAAATGAGTATGGTGTTGCAAATGGGCATGGAAAAGCGGGCCTCCA
>NW_027095573.1:22053-35780 GCF_036850765.1 Saccopteryx bilineata | reverse complement strand
TACATCGGAGGCATTAGAAATAGAATGTGCGCCCTGGCCGGTTGGCTCAGCGGTAGAGCGTCGGCCTAGCGTGCGGAGGACCCGGGTTCGATTCCCGGCCAGGGCACACAGGAGAAGCGCCCATTTGCTTCTCCACCCCTCCGCCGCACTTTCCTCTCTGTCTCTCTCTTCCCCTCCCGCAGCCGAGGCTCCATTGGAGCAAAGATGGCCCGGGCGCTGGGGATGGCTCCTTGGCTTCTGCCCCAGGCGCTAGAGTGGCTCTGGTCGCAATATGGCGATGCCCAGGATGGGCAGAGCATCACCCCCTGGTGGGCAGAGCGTCGCCCCTGGTGGGCGTACCGGGTGGATCCCGGTCGGGCGCATGCGGGAGTCTGTCTGACTGTCTCTCCCTGTTTCCAGCTTCAGAAAAATGGAAAAAAAAAAAAAAAAAAAAAGGCGAGTCATGCTCATCAGAGAAACAAACACCAGCTGGTCACAATGGGAAGGGACAAGGAATGAAAAAAGGGTAGAGGAAGGGACCCAACCCACCAGTTTACAGACTCTGTAAAGAAATACTCCAGTGTTCTGGGTCATTAGCACCATTGTCTCTACTTTTTCTCTATTGAAACTCTGCACTTAACCTCTCCTGTTTCTCTCTCATTCTCTGACTTTGCCTGCCACTGTGATACAAACCTCCACCAAGATACATACTGTGTCTTTTGTTTCTTTATTTTTCTCTAAGATAATTTTTTTCTGGATTTTCCCCTTCTACCCGTATAGTTTCAAATATTACTTTGGTATATTCTGCATCTGCAACCCTGGCTCCTGGTCTGCATTCCCCAAGTGTGTAACTGCCAACTAGAAATTTTCATGTAGATATCATTCTGGAAGGTCATACAGTGATGCCAGTCAATTCCAAATTTATTCATTAAAATCTCCTGGTTCATGGGTTAGTAAATACTGTACTGGAAATTAATTAGAAGTTACCAACGAGACTGAAGCCCAATATATGGCATCTCCATAGAGACTTATCAACCGCAAACCTCTACCTAAACATGCCACAGGGGCAGAACCCGGGGTGCACAGTCACCAACCAGGAAGAGGGAGAGAAAAGAAAGAGCAAGAAGATTGAAAGCAAGAATAATCCACAGACTTTATAACCTATCCCATTTTATTATATTTGTTCATTTGTTTTTCTTATCTTCTTATCTTGATTATTTTCTTCCTTTAACAATTTGGTCATTTAATTCCCATGGGTCTTACTCGCTCCTCTCCTTGAACTACACTACCCATAAGTGTTACATCTCCCATTATCTTTCCTTTCCTCTTCCTTTCTCTTCATGAGGTTTCACTCCAAATCCTTTAACTCTCTCTCTCTCTCTCCTTTTGTTTTTTTTCTTCTTTTTGTGTTTTTCTCTTTCTTTTTTCTCCCTCTATATTAGTTTCTTCTTTTCTCCTTTACTTTTCCTCTCATTCAATCCTCAATCACAAACAAATTATTTTATTTGGGACTCAGATTTTTTCTTTGTGGCACTTTGGGGTTTTTTACCTTGCCTTTTTAACTCACTAGCAGTACTCCCGACCCTGGCTCTCCATTTTATCTAGTTTTTGCTCCACTAAATACAATAGTAATTTTTAATTTTTTTTCCATTTTCCTGTTTGTCTCTTATTCCTCTCATTATATCTCGTAGTTAACCATCACTTAAAAGCAAATCATTTTATTCTTGACCCAAATTTTTTTCATTTCTGCATTTTGCAGGTCCATACCCCCTTTTTTTGCCCCTTTATCACTTCTCCCCAACTCAGGCCCTGAATCCAGTATAGGTACTTTTTGTTCTATTTAGCACAATAAAATTCACAGTTCACCACAAGATTTTCTCAAGGAAGGAGAGGAGAGGAGTGAAAAAAAAAAAGAAAATAATAAATTTTTTTATTTTTTTAATTTTTATTCTTCATTAAATTCTCATTCGTACTACCAACAAAACCACCCTCAGATGCCATTAAGAAAAAAGAAATCGGCCCTGGCCAGTTGGCTCAGTGGTAGAGCGTCGGCCTGGCCTGTGGAAGTCCCGGGTTCGATTCCCGGCCAGGGCACACAGGAGAGGTGCCCATCTGCTTATCCACTCTCCTTCTCTCCTTCCTCTCTGTCTCTCTCTTCCCCTCCTACAGCCGAGGCTCCATTGGAGCAAAAGATGGCCCGGGCACTGGGTATGGTTCCTTGGCCTCGGCACCAGGCGCTAGAGTGTCTCTGGTCATGACAGAGCGTCGCCCCAGATGGGCAGGGCATCACCCCCTGGTGGGCGTGCCGGGTGGATCCCAGTCGGGTGCATGCGGGAGTCTGTCTGACTGCCTCCCCGTTTCCAGCTTCAGAAAAATACAAAAAAAAAAAAAGAAAAAAATCAAATATTATGGATACAAAAGACAGGTAGCACAGATAGATGAGGAAAAAATCTATGGAGAAAAAATTTAATATATTGGAAACCTTAAATGACAAAGAATTTAAAATAGAAATCCTAAAAATACTCAGATATACAAGAAAACACAGAAAGGCAATTTAGGGAGCTCAGAAAACAACGAACACAAAGAATATATTACCAAGGAAATTGAAACTATAAAAACAAATCAAACAGAGATGAAAAACTCAATTCACAAGATGAAAAATGAGGTAACAAGCTTAGCTAATACAACAGGCCAGATAGAAGGTAGGATTAGTGAAATAGAAGACAAGCAACTTGAGGCACAACAGAGAGAATAAAGAGACTCAAAAGTTAAAAAAAAAAATGAGAAAGCCCTACAGGAATTGTCTGAATCCATCAAAAAGAATAACATAAGAATAATAGGTATATCAGAGGGAGAAGAGAGACAAAATGGAATGGAGAACATATTCAAAAAAATAATAGATGAGAACTTCCCAAGCCAGTGGAAAAAATTAAAGCCTCAAATTCAAGAACCAAACAGAACACCGAGTTTTCTTAACCCCAACAAACCTACTCCAAGGCACATCATAATGAAATTGGCACAAACCAATGACAAATAAAAAATTCTCCAGGCAGCCAGGGAAAAGAAGAATACAACATATAAAGGAAGGACCATTAGATTATTATTGGATTTCTCAACAGAAACTCTACAAGCTAGAAGAGAGTGGACCCCAATATTTAAAGTCCTGAAAGAGAGGAACTTTCAGCCAAGAATAATATATCCATCAAAGCTATCCTTCAAATACAAAGGAGAAATAAAAACATTCACAGATACAGAAAAGTTGAGGGAATGTATCATCAGAAAACCCTCACTCCAGGAATTACTAAAGGGATTTCCAACCAGATACAAAGAACAAAACAAAACAAACCACAAGTAAAAGCTCCACCAAGAAAACAATAAAACCAAATTTAAACTGTGACAACAACAAAAAAAAATGGGAGAGAGGACAAAAATTAGGAGTAGCAAAGGATGATGGAGTACAGAAGTACTCACAAGATAGTGCATTACAATGAACAGGGTAGGAACCCTTTTCATTACTTAATGGTAACCACCTTGAAAAAACCACCACAGAAGCACACGATTTAAAAAAGATAGCAACAGAGGAAAGAAGTATGGAATACAACTAAACAAAAACACAGGATAGAAAAACAAAAGAGAAAAATCAAACAAGACACAAAACTGACAGAAAGCAATGTATAAAATGGCAATAGGGAACCCACAAGTGTTAATAATTATACTAAATGTAAACGGATTAAATTCACCAATAAAAAGGCACAGAGTAGCAAAATGGATTAGAAAAGAAAATCCAACTGTATGCTGCCTATAAGAAACTCATCAAGCAACAAGAATAAAAACAAATTCAAAGTGAAAGGCTGGAAAACAATACTCAAAGCAAATAACATCCAAAAAAAGCAAGCGTAGCAATACTCATATCTGATAATGCTGACTACAAGACAGAAAAAGTACTCAGAGACAAAAATGGCCATTTCATAATGGCTAAGGGGACACTGAATCAACAAGACATAACAATTCTTAATATATATGCACCAAAATATTTAAGACAGCTACTTATTGACCTTAAAACAAAAACTGACAAAAATACAATCATACTTGGAGACCTCAGTACATCGCTGATGGCTCTCGATTGGTCATCCAAACAGAGAATCAATAAAGATTTATTGGCCTAAAAAAAAAAAACATTAGAGCTCCTGGATATGATAGACATCAACAGGACATTTCATCCCAAAGTGACAGAGTATATAATTTTCTCCAGTGTACATGGATCATTCTCAAGAATTGACCATATGTTGGACCACAAAAATAATATCTGCAAAGTCAGAAAAATCACAGTTGTACCAAGCATATTTTCTGATCATAAAGCCTTGAAACTAGAATTCAACTGCAAAAAGAGGAAAAAAAATCCCACAAAAATGTGGAAACTAAACAACATACTTTTAAAAAATGAATGGGTCAAAGAAGAAATAAGTGCAGAGATCAAAAGATATATACAGACAAATGAAAATGACAATACAACACATCAGAATCTATGGGATGCAGCAAAAGCAGTGAGGGAAGTTCATATCACTTCAGGCCTTTATGAACAAACAAGAGAGAGCCCAAATGAACCATTTACCTTCACACCTTAAGGAACTGGAAAAAGAAGAAAAAAAGCAACCCAAACCAGCCAAAGAAAGGAGATGATAAAAATCAGAGCAGAAATAAATGAAATAGAGAACAGAAAAACTATACCAAAAATTAATAGAACAAGGAGCTGGTTCTTTGAAAAGATCAACAAAATTGACAAACCCTTAGCAAGACTCACCAAGGAAAAAAGAGAAAGAACTCATATAAACAAAATCCAAAATGAAAGAGGAGAAATCACCACGGATATAATAGATATACAAAAAAAATATTGTAGAATACTATGAAAAACTTTATGCCAATAAATTCAACAATCTAGAAGAAATGGATAAATTCCTAGAACAATACAACCTTCCTAGACTGAGTCGAGAAGAAGCAGAAAGCCTAAACAGACCTATTAGTAGGGAAGAAATAGAAAAGAACTATTAAAAACCTCCCCAAAAGTCCAGGCCCAGATGGTTATACTAGTCAATTCTATCAAACATTCAAAGAAGACTTGGTTTCTATTCTACTCAAAGTATTCCAAAAAATTGAAGAAGAAGCAATACTTCCAAACACATTTTATGAGGCCAACATAACCTGGCAAGGATGGCACAAAAAAAGAGAACTACAGACCAATATCTCTAATGAATACAGATGCTAAAATACTAAACAAAATACTAGCAAATCAAATACAGCAACATATTAAAAAAAATAATACATCACGATCAAGTGGGATTTATCCAAGAATGTCAAGGATGGTTCAACATACGTAAAACGGTTAACGTAATACACCATATCAACAAAACAAAGAACAAGAACCACATATTATCAATAGATGCAGAAAAGGCATTCAATAAAATACAACGCACTTTTATGTTTATGATTTTCAACAAAATGGGTATAGAAAGAAAATATCTCAACATGATAAAGGCCATATATAATAAACCATCAGCTAACATCATATTAAATGGCACAAAACTGAAGGCTTTCCCCTTAAATCAGGAACAAGACAGGGTTGTCCACTCTCTCCACTCTTATTTAACGTGGTGCTAGATGTTCTAGCCAGAGCAATACAACAAGACAAAAAAATAAAAGGCATCCATATCAGAAAAGAAGTAAAGGTATCACTTTTTGCAGATGACATGATCCTATACATCGAAAACCCCCAAAGAATCTACAAAAAGACTACTAGAAACAATAAGCCAATACAGTAAGGTCACAGGATACAAAATTAACATACAAAAGTCCATAGCCTTTTCTATATGCCAACAATAAAACATTTGAAAACAAACAAAAAAAATTAATAATCCCCTTCACGATTGCAACAACAACAAAATACCTAGGAATATACATAACAAAGAATGTAAAGGACCTATGTAATGAAAACTACAAAGCATTGTTAAGGGAAATCAAAAAAGATACAATGAGATGGAAGAATATTCCTTGTTCTTGGATAGGAAGAATAAGTATAATCAAGATAGCCATATTACCCAAAGCAATATACAAATTTAATGCAATTCTCATCAAAATTCCAATTACATTTTTTAAAGAAATGGAACAAAAAATCATCAGATTTATATGGAACGATAAAAAACCCCGAATAGCCAAAGCAATCTTAAAGAAAAAGAATGAAGCTGGGGGCATTACAATCTCTGACTTCAAACTCTATTATAGGGCCGCAACAATTAAAAGAGCATGGTATTGGCAGAGAAATAGACACTCAGACCAATGGAACAGAATAGAAAGTCCAGAAATAAAACCACATATATATAGTCAAATAATTTTTGATAAAGGGGCCAACAACACAATGGAGGAAAGAAAGCCTCTTCAACAAATGGTGCTAGGAAAACTGGAAAGCTACATGCAAAAGAATGAAACTCGATTATAATTTGTCCCCGTGTACTAAAATTAATTTACAATGGATCAAAGACCTAAATATAAAACCTGAAACAATAAAGTACATAGAAGAAGACATAGGTTCTAAACTCATGGACCTTGGTTTGAAAGAGCATTTTATGAATTTGACTCCAAAGGCAAGGGAAGTGAAGGCAAAAATAAATGATTGAGACTACATCAGACTAAGGAGTTTTTGCTCAGCAACAGAAACTGACAACAGAAAAAACAGACAGCCAACTAAATTGAAATGATATTTTCAAAACAACAGCTCAGATAAGGGCCTAATATCCAAAATATACAAAGAACTCATAAAACTCAAAACAAACAATCCAATAAAAAAAAATGGGAAGAGGACATGAATAGATACTTTTCCCAGGAAGAAATACAAATGGCCAACAGATATATGAAAAGATGCTCATCTTCATTAGTTATTAGAGAAATGCAGATCAAAACTGCAATGAGATACCACCTCATACTTGTTAGATTAGCTATTATCAACAAGACAGGTAATAGCAAGTGTTGGAGAGGCTGTGGAGAAAAAGGAACCCTCATTCTTGTTGGTGGGAATGTAAAGTAGTACAACCATTATGGAACAAAGTATGATGGCCTCAAAAAACTTAAAATACAACTATCTTATGACCCAGCAATCCCTCTACTAGGTATATACCCCCAAAACTCAGAAACATTGATAAGACACAAGCAGCCCCATGTTCGTTGCAGCATTGTTCACAGTGGCCAAGACATGAAAACAACCAAAAAGCCCTTCAATAGAAGACTGGATAAAGAAGATGTGGCATATATACACTATGGAATACTACTCAGCCATAAGAAATGATGACATCAGATCCTTTACAACAAAATAGTGGGATCTTGATAACATTATATGGAGTGAAATAAGTAAATCAGAAAAAAACAAGAACTGCATTATTCCATACGTATGTGGGACATAAAAATGAGACTAAGAGACATTGGTAAGAGTGTGGTGGTTATGGGGGGGGGAGAGGGGAAGGGGGAAGAAGAGAGGGAGGGGGAGAGGGTGGGCACAAAGAAAACTAGATAGAAGGTGACGGAGGACAATCTGACTTTGGGTGATGGGTTTACAACATAATTGATCGACAAGATAACCTGGACATGTTTTCTTTGAACATATATACCCTGATTTATTGATGTCACCCTAGTAAAATTAATTTTAAAAAAGGGACTAAAAATTTGTTTATAAAATAAAAAAAAATAGTTTTAATAGAAAAGGCAGAAAATATGCAAGATCATATGGAGAATGTTAATATAAAAATAGAAACTAGCCTGAACAGGAGGTCGCACAGTGGATAGACCATGGGACTGCAATGAGGAAGACCCAGGTTCAAGACCTCGAGGTCGCTAGCTTGAGCGAGTGCTTATCTGGTTTGAGCAAAAGCTCACCAGCTTGAGCCTAAAGTCGCTGGCTCGAGCAAGGGGTTACTTGGTCTGCTGAAGGCCCGCGGTTAAGTCACGTCTGAGAAGGCAATCAATGAACAATTAAGGTGCTGCAATGCACAACGAAAAACTAATGATTGATGCTTCTCATCTCTCCATTCCTATCTGTTTGTTCCTGTCTATCCCTCTCTCTCTCTCTGTCTCTGTAAAAAAGAAATAAAAACTATAATTAAAAAGATATTAGAAATATTAAAGACAGTAAGAGAGATAAAGAATGACTCTGATGAATTGACACAGCCAAGGAATCAGTGAACTTGAAGATAAATGAGTAGAAATTTCCCAAACTGACACACAGAGAAAAATTGTGTCCCTTTCCCCTCCCCCTCCCCCCCAAAAAATCCATACCAGAACATGCAAGAGCTGTGGCGCAATATTAGATGGTCTAACATATTTGTATTGAAAATCCCAGAACAATAAAAGAGATCGAAGACAGGGAAGAAGAAATATTTGAAAAAATAATGGCTGCATTAAAGAAAAAATTAAAGACAGAAACCAAACAAGAGATCCAAGGAACTCAGAGAACACCAAGTAGAATAAATGCAAATCATTAATAACAACGACAAAAAAGAAAAAGAAAAAAAGCAAACCCAATACACACCTAGACATACTGTATTACATACTGCCAAAAACCAAGAAAAAGAAAAAATCTTGGCCCTGGCCAGCTGGCTGAGTAGTAGAGTGTCTGCCTGGCATGTGGATGTCCCAGGTTCAATTCCTGGGTAGGGCAAAGGAGAAGCGTCCATCTACTTCTCCACCACTCCCTTCCCCCCCCTCTCTTTCTCTCTCTCTCTCTTCTCCTCTTTCAGCCATGGCTTTATTGGAATGAGTTGGCCCCAGCACTGAGGATGGCTCCATGGCTTGTGCCTCAGGTGCTAAGAAGAGCTCGGTTGCTGAGCAAAGGAGCAATGTCCCAGATGGACAGAGCATTGCCTCTTAGTGGGCTTGCCAGGTGTAGGCTTGCCAGGTGTATCCCGGTCTGGGTGCATGCAGGATTCTGTCTCTGCCTCCCTTCCTCTAGCTGAATAATTAATTAATTAATTAATTAATACAAGACAAAATCTTGAAGACAGCCAAATCCCTCCAAAAATGTTATCTACAAAAGGACAAGAAGAAGAACTGCAGATGAGTTCTTGGTAGAAACCATAGAAGCAAGGAGATAAGGATAATTTCAAATTTCTGGAAACAAAATAAAACCTATCAACTCAGAATTATATACCCAATGAAAATATCACTCCAAAATATATACTGATTTTCTCAAAACAAAAATTTAGGCAATTTATTGTTAGCATATTTACTCAATAAGAAATATTAAAGGAAGTTCTTCAGGTAGAATGAATATGCTATGAGTCAGAACCTTAGATCCATACAAACAAATAAAGAACACAGGAAATGGAATAAAGGTAAAATGAATTTTATTTTATTTCCTCTTGTATTGCCTTAATGATAACTATATAAAACAAAAATAATGACAATATGTTGTGTTTATAGTATATGTGAAAATAAAATACATGACAAAGCTGGCACAAACATTAGATTGTAGTAATCTACATAATGGAATACTACTCAGCAATTCAAATTAACTAACTATTCTCATAATAACATGGAGAAATCTTTTAAAATATATATATAATTCACAGAGTTGTACAACTACTACCACAATCTAATTTACGTTACCCCTAAAGGAAATCCATACTCGTTAACTATCACTGCCCATTCCTCCTCCACAGTGGCTGGTAACCACTAATCTATGTTTTTTCTACATGGACTTCTCTATCTTAAACATTTCATAAATGACATCATATGCTATATACTCCTTTTCTGACTGGCTTCTCTCATTTAGTACATGTTTTCAAGATTCATAGCATATATTAGTACTTTATTCATTTTTATTGATGAATCATACACCATTGTATAGACATATCACACTTGGTTCATTCATTAGTTGATGAACATTTGCCCCTCCCTCCCACTTTGGCTATTATGAATAATGCTGCTATAAACATTTATACACAAGTTTTTGTGTGAACATGTTTGCAGTTCTTTTAGGTATATACCTAGGAATGGAATAACTTGGTAATATTAACAAATGGTAACTTTAACATTTGACAAACTGCCAAACTATTTTTCACAAAGGCTGTACCATCTTATAATCTTACCACAAACATATGAGGGTTCCAATGTCTGTAAGTCTTTGGCAATACTTTTATATAATTAGTCTTTCTGATCCTAGCCATCCTAGTAGGTACAATGGTATGCTGTTGTAGCTTTGATTAGCATTTCCCTGATGGCTAATGATGTTCAGCATCTTTTCATGTATCTTCTTTGGGGAAGTATTTATTAAATCCTGTGCTCATGGCCCTGGCCGGTTGGCTCAGCGGTAGAGCGTCAGCCTGGCATGCAGGAGTCCCTTGTTCGATTCCCGGCCAGGGCACACAGGAGAGGCACCCATTTGCTTCTCCACCCCTCCCCCTCTCCTTCCTCTCTGTCTCTCTCTTCCCCTCCCGCAGTGAGGCTCCATTGGAGCAAGGATGGCCCGGGCGCTGGGGATGGCTCTGTGGCCTCTGCCTCAGGCGCTGGAATGGCTCTGGGCGCAACAGAGTGCCCCCCCAGAGGGGCAGGGCATCGCCCCCTGGTGGGCATGCCAGGTGGATCCCGGTCGGGTGCATGCGGGAGTCTGTCTGACTGCCTCCTGGTTTCCAGCTTCGGAAAAATGAAAAAAAAAAATCCTGTGCTCATTATAAAGGGTTTTTGTCTTTCTATTTTTGAGTTACAAGAGTATGTTATGTGTTCTGGCTCTGAGCAGATACATATATCTTATATGCATTTTCTAAGTGAATGATGACAGACCCAAAAGGCTCCATATTGCATCATTGCATTTATATCATAGTCTATAAAAGAAAAAACTATGGGGACAAAAACAAATCAGTGGTTTTCTGGGTTTGGGGTGGAAGGTTGAGCTGGCTACAAAGAGACAGCAGAAGGGAAATCTTATTATAATGCTTATTAATACCTTAAGCAGAACACATCATGTTGATTAAGACATCTCCAGTGAAAAACAGAAAATGAGAGTTTGCTTCATCATTTTCAAATATCTATTGAGGCATACATTTGCTAAGTAAAATAATTTATTAACTCCACTATTGGAAAAGTTTATAAAGATCATTTCAAAGCCAGTAATGTTGAACAAGGGAAGAAAGTATCCACATGTCACTATAGTCATTTTAAAGTCAAGCAAATTATTATAGAGTAATAGGTATTCTCTTAGGATTCTTGAATGCAGTCATTAGAAAAAAGAAAGAACTTTATAAGTTATTTATGTCATAATTATGCAATTCAGAAAATATTATCTTCTTTATAATTATAAATACAATTTGTATTTGTGTTTCTTAAACATTTTATTGTAATGTAGGGAAAAAGGGCAAACTAAAGATTGTGTCACAAAATTAAAATCTTCCAATGGCATTCAAGTGTATTTTGCCACATCTCCCAGCATCTCCAGGACATGTACTACTTTTCACATAGATTACTGCAATAGTTTTCATTTCAATTAAGTGATAATAACAAAATTAGATAACAATATGTGTCAGGTGCTGACTGAGAGCCCAGAACTGTCACATGTGCTTTGTTTATCTTCTCTTAATCCTCACAACACCCTAAGAGGTAGAAACTATTGTTGCTCCTGTTTTATGAATGTAGAAATCTAGCATAAGCATATGACTGAGAATTCAAACCAGGACAGTCTAATTCCAGGGCACATGCCTTTAAGCATCATGTTGTATACATATATCAGACTCTATTTGGAATTCAAATTAAACTCACTAAACAAGCATGGTGCTCTAATATCTCCTTTGTATTAAAAAAAATTACTTCACTCAGTGTTCAGAATTTCTTGCCCTGATTTTCAAGACCTGTCCCTCACACTGCAATCACTGAACTGAACATTCTTTCCTCAATATACAACAGACTTCTCTAGCCCTTCACCTGTACCCACACTCACCAATTAATTTCTTCCAGCCAAAAACCAACCCATTACCCAAAAATAAGCTCAAAAACAACCAGCTTTGTAGTATTTCCTTCACCAGCTGTGCACTTGGTACAGAATCTCTGACTGGCCTCCCTGTGCTTGAGCATTTGAACCAGAACTCCATGAGAGTCTGTACATAACTGTCAATGCATTATAAATCAACTTGGTTGATTATGCAAGAGGTTACAATTATGACACATTTATCTGCACTAAACATATTTCTCTATCTTTATTGAGTCACAGAGAAACAGATCATGCCTGAAAGGCCGAATTTTAGCAGTCAATCACTACCGTTAACTGTTCTCTTCAAGAACAATATTATTCAGATTGTCAACAGTGACTTCAGTAGTGACACATGGCTTAGTTACAGTCTATAAAACCATTTCGCTCACAGAATGGTTAAATAAGAAAAAAAACATTCTAAATAAATCATCTGTTCAGTTGCATCTAAAAATACCCTTTGGCCACACAAAACAAACATTACACAATTTACACTAGAAAAAAATTTCTTTATAAAATATAAGATCTAAACATATTTCTTAATTATAAAGCAAAACAACCCAAAATAAAAACAAAAATCTTCTCTGACCTAGACACATAAAATTAAAAAGACTAGTTTTTGGATAATCTCCCAAACCAAACTCTCTTCAGAAACCTTTCTCCTAAAAATCTAGAACTTCCTTCTTTTAAAATCTTCAGAAAACATCTTCCCATGTTGCAATGGTCTGCATTCCAGAAGAGCTATAGGCAATTATCATCTCTTTCGATGTTTGTGACTTGACCATTGTGCAACAGTCACAATCCCAGTGGGGCACAAATAGAGATGATATGCTAAAGTAAAAAGTGAACTGGTCAGGGTCATGGTGTGACTCTGCTAGCTTTATCACATGTCACAAGAAGAATACCTTCCTATAAGTAGTGAATGATACCTGTGACCAACATCTATCTCTATTAAAGAACATGAAAGCATGTGAAATGGATCTTGCAAAATCAGAATAATGAGGAAGCATTAAAGGATAAAATTTACACTGCAGAATTAAACTGGAGTTTATTGATAAAATTGGAAGGAAGGGAAGAAAACAAACATATCTTGGCAAAGCTGCCACCTGATGATGAGAGATGGTAATCCAAAGACACACCAAAAAGATTGATCCCTCATGACTGGGAATGATGGTTCTCCAAAATGCAATGTTTACAGGCCCAACACTGGCAGCAGTCTTGAGTGTGAAACGTGATTTACCAGCTGTGTGGCCTTGGGAAACTTATTCTCCTTGATCCATCAATTCCCACACCTAACAAATAAAAGAAAGTACCTCTCTCAGGGACCTGGGGATTGAGGGAATACTTAAAAGCAGACAGCACAGTGCCTGCCACATAGAAAATACTAATAAATTGTAGTGGCTGTTATTATCATTTGATTTTTTATTATCTGAAGGTATTAGAACAAAAATGTTGCCTAAAACTCCTACCGATACAACATTTTCTGACAATGAAAATGTTCTATAGCTCTGTTGTCCAATATGGTGGCTATTAGGCAAAAGTTATATAGTTAGTCAAATGGAGGAACTGTTTTTTAATTTTACTTGCTCTAGATTAGATGCTGTGGAAAAGTGGGTGCAATTCTATGATTGAAGAGCTGACATGGCTTTTCTACAGGGAGGAAAGACTAGGGCAAAGATGAAATTATCAATGGTAAGTAAGCCACAGTCACTCATTTTGCCAAGAAAAGGGGTTGTTTGCTATTTTACTGGTG
>NW_027095573.1:0-22032 GCF_036850765.1 Saccopteryx bilineata | reverse complement strand
ATTGCAACTGAAAATGGATGCTTCTCATCTCTCTCCATTCCTGTCTGTCTGTCCCTATCTATCCCTCTCTCTGACTCACTCTCTGACTCTGTAAAAAAGAAATACAACAAACAAAAAAATAAACTTAAGGCCCTGGCCGTTTGGCTCAGTGATAGAGCGTCAGCCTGGCGTGCAGGGGTCCCAGGTTCGATTCCTGGCCAGAGCACACAGGAAAAGCACCGATTTGCTTCTCCACCCCTCCCCCTCTCCTTCCTCTCTGTCTCTCTCTTCCTCTCCCACACTGAGGCTCCATTGGAGCCAAGATGGCCCGGGCGCTGGGGATGGCTCCTTGGCCTCTGCCCCAGGTGCTAGAGTGGCTCTGGTCGCAACAGAGCGACGCCCCAGAGGGGCAGAGCGTCGCCCCCTGGTGGGCGTGCTGGGTGGATCCCGGTCGAGTGCATGTGGGAGTCTGTCTGACTGTCTCTTCCCGTTTCCAGCTTCAGAAAAACAAACAAACAAACAAACAAAAAACTTAAAATTGCCATTATACAGTTTGTTATTTCCTGAAAGAAATATTCATCATAGTTCAGAAGTACTTGAGTCTGCATCTGGCTTTAACCATTTTTGTCTCCCATCTAACACTGCCATTTCCTAGACAGCACTCCTTAGAACTGCACATCGGGCCGCTCTCCCTGTGAAGTGGCTAGCGTCCTGGGAAGGCTGCAGGCCTCCCTGGCAATGTGTGCCCAGCAGGTAGCACTGAAGCTCCCAGCGAGTCTTCCCTGGAATCCCCCAAGGAGTGGAGGTGATGGGTGGTAAGGTGTCCTGTTCTCATTTGGGGTGGCTCTGTTGATTGAGAGAGATGGAGCCTCAGGCTGCGGAGGGCCATGTGAGGGGTGGAGGGGTGAACATTCCAGGGTCGACTCCTAAGGAACAGGCTTGTCCTGGGAGAGTAGGGCAGGTTGAAGACCCCATGGGCATGTCAGTTTTGACTCGAAGTGGAAAGGAGGTGGTCTGCTCCCAGCCCCTGTATTGGGAGACTCTGCATGCCTGATGCCAACGCTGCAGAGGCCCGGGGAGGGTGTTCACGGTGACCTGTGTTATGGCAAGCTTATATGGTGAGGACAGTGCTTGTTCGAATGGCCCAACGATGAACGCTTACTCAGCTCTTGCTGTGCTCAAGTTGTTCTGACAAGCCTGTGTCAAGACCCTGGGGGGCTCACTAAGTCGCTGTTTCATAAAATCATACTATAGTGGAGGCACACCAGTGGTTTACTAATCGATGTGGGTGAAGTGATAGACACAGAGGCTTCCAGGGTTCCTCTGGCTATCATTACTCCAGATCAGGAAGACTGATGAGACAACAGAAACAAAAACTGGTTGGAATGTGACTGATTGGAGAGAAACTCGCAGGGGGGCAGTGCTGAGGAAGACAGTGCACAGCAGAGGCATGGGGTGTTGGTGGGACAGAGACAGCCATCCCCACGCCAGGGAGCAAATTTGTCCCACTGTGCAGGGACCGCACAGAGAGATCCATTTACTTCGGGAAGGCCAGGGCTTGTGGTTGGTGACACCCACCATTATTTCCCTGCGGTGGTGGCATGTTTGTATTTTTTAGAAGTCCTCCACAATTTCCCTGTCACCTGGCAATTCTAAGACTAGCAGAGTGAAATAGGTATCAGGTATAGGGGTTCCCAAACTTTTTACACAGGGGGCCAGTTCACTGTCCCTCAGACCGTTGGAGGGCCACTACATACAGTGCTCCTTTTACTGACCACCAATGAAAGAGGTGCCCCTTCCAGAAGTGTGGCGAAGGGGCCGGATAAATGGCCTCAGGGGGCCGCATATGGCCCACAGACAGTAGTTTGGGGACGTCAGCTAGACAGTTGCGTTAGAGTTAGGGCTAGCCTGGGAGCACTTTCTTGGAGGGCTGTTCCTTACCTCCTGGGCAGGTTGGAGAGACACTTCCAAAAGTAGGAAGGCTTACCTGGCAGTTTCTTCCCGAGATGAGAGAGGATGAAGCCATGTCAAGGCCATCCTGATGTACTGACCTGGTCACTGTCTTTTACATAAGTTAGGGTCCATAGCCACCTTCCTGGGGAGGAAGGGTTAGCAAAACAAGTCCCTAACTCTGAGCCCGGGGTGAGTACTTAACATTTTCCTAAATTATTTGAAAAAGAATAAGGGAAATGGAATTAACTATTTTTTCTTTGAACATTGGTTTGTGATTCTACCTGTTGTATGAGCTTCATAGGAAATAGAAAAACCTGCAGGAGCATTTTGTGTGTGTGTGTGTGTGTGTGTGTGTGTGCACGCGATGATCACATCTAGACAGTGAATTAAGAATTTTACAAGCATTATCTTCAGTCGTCTTCACAACAATCCTTATAAGACTGGTTGGTTCTTAGTGCCATTTTACAAATCTGAAGGACAGGACTGTTCATTTCCCATGGTCACACGGTAGGGACCATTACCATTTACACCCTGATTAACGATGCAGGGGAGAACTCTCCTTTTCATAATATGGAAAAACTCCCGTACCAAGGTCTTTCATTTGTAAAATTTTAAGCAAAGTCTTGCTAAAAGTTATATTATTTTTATTTATTTTTTCTGTCTCAAAAAAGTCCTTTGACAATCAGTTGCCAGGGCATTTGCATGTAACTCTTAAAAGTTATATTTTTAAGGTCTCTTTGAAGGTGTTAGTTTCTGGGGGCCATGCCCCCCTCTCTCTCTCTATCTCTCTCTCTCTCTCTCCATGATCTAGAAATAAGGAAAAGAGAAATTAAATATGAGTTTTAAAGTTTGCTTTCAAATTTTTGCTTCAAAAAATTTGCTGTTCTCATGTGCAATTACCATATTTTTATGCTGTATATTTTAAAATTATTCTTTTTTATTCATTTTTTTAGAGAAGAGAGACAGGGGGGGGGAGGGAGGGAGAGAAGGGGGGAGGAATAGGAAGCATCAACTCCCATATGTGCCTTGACCAGGCAAGCCCAGGGTTTTATCGTAATTTTTGCTCCATAAGACACACCTGACCATAAGACATACCTAGGGTTTTAAGGAGAAAAATAAGAAAAAAAAAATCTGAACCAAATCGTGTGTTAAAATATTTAATAAAATACCGTATTTTTCATTCCATAAGACTCACTTTTTTTCCGCCAAAAGTGGAGGAGAAAATGACTGTTTGTGTTATGGAGCGAAAAAGACAATAAATCCTTGCTAAAATGTATACTGATCCTTTAAGGTCTCACCGGCAAATTAGTTTGGGTTTTCTTTCCTCAACAAAAAAGTAAACAGGAAAGGTATCGGGAGGGGGCAGTTGTCACCTCATTTTTCACTGGGTGGGGGGTCCATCCAGCCACTCTAATGAGGCTCCCGCTCCAGCCATCCAGCAAAGGAGCAGACAGGGTGATGCCGTGACCTCAGACCTGCGAATCTGTGCTCCGAGCATCCCTTTGACTCCCAGAAACACCTCAACTTGGACAATAAGGCAACAGCAGGAGTCTGCAGTGCAGGTATCCCTTTCCCTGGAGATACTGTCACCCTGGCAATGAGCTCCAGGTGGGCCAGAGGCACCACTCAGCCCTTTTTGGGGGAGACTCTCTGCACCAAACATGAGCACCCTGAGCTCAGCAGGGCTGCCTTGGAGGAGCCAGAGCCCTGGGCCACCAGAACAGGACCCTAGGTCACACGGCTGGGATTCAAGTCTGAGCTTGCATCTTCCTGGGCACCGGACTCGGGGAGGCAGCACCTAAGTGTGCAGTCCCCCAATGTGGTCCCAGGGGCCATGACGAGCCTCCCCTGAGACAATGCTCTGCACACATGCCTGGCACACCATGGCAGGAGCAGCAGTGTTCTTGGGAACACCACTGTGATCGTCAGTGAGGGGTGGGCACTCCGGGAGCACTGTGCTCCACCCAGGAGAGGCCCCTGCACCCGCATACCCCAGCCCCACTCACACTGGGCAGGTGGGGAGTTTCCAGGCCAGGGCTGAAGCAGTCATGCCCAGCCAGAAAGGCCCCTGCCCCCACCCAAGAGATGCAAAGTGGAGCTGGCAGATGCGTGTGGCACAGGCGGCACCATCTCCAAGTGCTGCTCCTTGCCCAGGAGGGGGCTGGCAGTTGCCATGGAGACAGCCTGTGGGTCTCAACCTCTCCGCCTCCACAGGGCTGAGCTGGAGCACAAGCCCAGGTGGAGCCCCACCTCCCCTGCCCTAGAGTGGGTGGAGACCACGGTTGGAGAAGGGCTGGCCTGGCCTGTGTGGGTCCCCGTCTCTGAGAACACTTTTGGCAGAGGACCATGCGGGCATCTTGCTCAAACAAAACCCCGGGGGCCCTGCTGCATTCCATCCGGGGTCTCTATGAGTCAGTGCTGGCACCACCATCTCCCAGAGGAAGAAACAGAGGTCCAGGGAGCACGCTCAAGTGTCCAGGCTCACAGCCCAGAAGAGGGGCCCTCAGAGTGATGCACTGAACCGTGCAGAGCCAATCTCACATGCAGCCCACGCCCAGAGCACCGGAAAGGCAATCCCCTGGAACCCTCCTCCCACCCTTTGCCCCTGGAGAGGGGGACCCACAAGGACAGCAGGACTTCAGGCCCCAGACTCTAGAGTACCGCAGGTGATGCTTGCACAGCCATCACACCTACCTGCCTGACCCTCCCGACCCTCCAGGCCATGTTGGAAAAAGGTAGCCCCCAAGTGAATATGGAGACCTTGGGCTGAACTGCTCTGTCCCCCCACCAGACCCTTTTCTTCAGAGTAAATTTTACTCTTGCTCCATGTCCTGAGGGCCCAAGTAGCTCTTGGTTAGAAGCGTAAACTCTGCAGGGCCAAACAGAATGCCCACTCTACTTCGTGAGACTTTAGGCTGATTTCTCAGACTCTCAGTTTCCAGTCTGCAGAGTGGGGTAAACCTCTTATCGGAACTTAGACGTCCCCCCATCTGAAGTAACAAGGCAGAACCCTTGTCCCCTTAAGGGTCAGGATCAGAGACCCAGCTAGAACAGGTCTAAATGACTTCTAGCATCTCAGGAAATAATGTGAAAATGTCTAAGTTTCAATCACAACTGATTCATTAGGCCCTGGCTGGTTGGCTCAGTGGTAGAGCATCGGCCTAGCATATAGATGTCTGGAGTTCAATTCTGGGTCAGGGCACACAGGAGAAGCTCCCATCTGCTTCTCCACCCTTCCCCCTCTCCTTTCTCTCTGTCTCTGTCTTCCCCTCCTGCAGCCATGGCTCCATTGGAGCAAAGCTGGCCTGGGCGCTGAGGATGGCTCCATGGCCTGTGCCTCAGGTGCTAGAATGGCTTCAGTTGCTGCAGAGCAAAGCCCCAGATAGGCAGAGCATTGCCCTCTGGTGGGTTTGCCGGTGGATCCTGGTCTGGGCACATGTGGGAGCCTGTCTCTGCCTCCCCTCCTCTCACTAAAAAAAAAAAAAAAAAAAATTAAATCTGGTTCATCAAAAACCAGGAAGATCTGAAATGGACTGAAGAGAGACAATCAACAGATGTGATAACAATGGTGCTGGGATCATCTGACAACAATCATCTGAAGCAGTTACGATAAAAATGCTCCCAGAATTACAAACATGCTAGAAACCAACAACAACAAAAAAATCACCAAGGAAATAAGAGATACAAAGAACCATCTAATGACACGTTTTTATCTGAGAAATAGAGTAACAGAAATGGTAGGCGAAGAGAATGGGCCTCCACAGCAGAAGAGAGAATGGACACGAGAGTCCCTGTACCAACTGCCACAGGAGAAATGACCCAATGTGAACCATAGAGGAAAACTGGGCGGACACAAACGGTCAAGGACCTATGGGACGATGACATTCATATATCAGAGTCTCAGATGGAAAGATAAAATGAGCAAGGGCTGAAAAGTACTCAATTATGTCATGGCTGAAAACTCCCCTGATTTGGCAAGAGGCTTAATCCTATACAGATTCGAGAAGCTGAGTGAATCCCAATCATGGTAACACTCCAAGAACCCATGAGAGACAGCATAGTCAAACTGCTGAACACTAAAAACTAAGAAAAAAAAATCTTGATTGTTTGTGACCATTGGAAAGTTGAAAATGGAATTGACAAGCCAATCAGAGTATATGTGCAGAATATATGAAGAGACATTCAATCAACACGGTCATACAGGTGGCCAACAGGCCATGAAGAAAGGGTGTCCACCACCCCTGTTCATTTGGGGAGTGGACATCCAAACCCCAGTGATACATCACTACACACCTCCCAGAAGAGCGAAAATAAAAAACAGTGACAACACCCAGTGCTGGAGAGGGTGCAGCAGAACTAGGTCATTCGTGCACTGCCGGTGGGGACACCAGAGGTGGAAAATGCTGCCTGCAGCCACTCTGGATAACAGTTGGGTATTTTCTTTAAACACGAAACATGCAGCTGCAATACGGCCCAGTAATATCCCTCATGGGCAGACTCCCCCAGGAAAGAAAACACTCACAACAGAAACCTGCCCACCAGTGTGTAGAGCAGTTTTTCAGAAACTGGAAGCCACCCAGGTTCCCTGGAACGGAGGATGGGTGAGCAGACTGTGGCCGGGACGCAGCAATGGAAAGAAGCACCTGTTGCTGCGTGGGGCCTCTGCCCGCTTCAGACATCATCCCGAGTCAAAGAAGCCAGTCCCAAAAGTGCCAGCCCATTCCCACGATGCCCTTCAAATGACGAAGTCATGGAAGTAGAGAACGGGCTCCTGCTGTCGGGGGCAAAGGAGGGACGAGGTTGGGGAGAAGAGGGTGTGGGTGGGGGGCGACGTCCTGGCTGCGGCACTGTGCTGCTGTCACAGGCTGTCACCACTCAGCGCTTTCTGTATATCATGAATCTACAATCAGCTCACAATAAAACATTTACTTTTTAAAAAGGCGGTGTTAATAACAGCATTTAGCTCGGGCGGTTGTAGGGTTATTATATTAGAACAGCAGCTGGCACGCAGGCAACTTCACAAGAGTCAGCTGTCGTTTTTATTTACCTGTTTATGTCTCAGGAGCTGGCACGCCCTGTTTTCCTCTTCCTGTCAGCTCTGGTGAAGATCTGGAGGCTCTGCACCCCCTGCCCCACCTGAGGAGGGAAATCTTCCTTGCAGAGGGTGCAGAGCCCAGCCCCCAGCCCCCAGCTTAGGGGCAGGGCTGGAGGGCAGCAGGGGTCCCCTGCTCTGTGTCCCTGAATATCTGGTGTTGCTGGGGCTTCTAGGTGTCAGACCCTGTCCCAGTGGAAACACTGTACCCAGTATTGATCAGGTGATGGGAAAAGGGGTACTCAACTTCCTGCCCATTTTAGAGGACATCCCCTCCCCTACACCGCATTCCCAGAACTAGGGCCCCAGAAGGCAGGTGCTAGAGGGCGCTCGGGGATTCCCACCCTGACAGGAGGCTGCGCCATGCCCAGGGGAACCCCACCTCCTACATGTCATCAGTGCCCACCCCACCCCTGCCCTGATCCTGGTGAGAGGGTTCCAAAGTGGGCAAGGCAGCCCTGGCTCAGCCCAGCCTAAGTGCTCCGTGGTCCTGGTGCTGCTGTGGTGTCAACAGGCCCAGAGGCTGGTGACCCGGAGGAATAACCAAGAACCCAGGGTCAAAAGAACGGCAAGAGTAGGGAGGAAGATGCCGGATTCCGCAGACATTACCTGGGGCCCACACCATGCCAGCCACAGACTGGCAGGACCTCGGATTCATCATGTCAACCCCGTGTGCCCCTGAGGCCATGGGCTCCTGCTCCCCCAACGGGATTTCTCTGCTCTGACGCAGTGAGTGCCAGCTGCATACTGAAGATGGGGCAAGGTGGTGGCAGGTCACACGGGCTCAATCTGTTAGGAAGCCCTAGCCCCCCATGTGACTACATGTGGGGACAGGGCCCAAATGGGGTCCTAAGGGTGGATCCTAATCTGACAGGGCTGGTGTCCTCTTAGAACAGGAAGAGACCAAAGCTCTGCACAACAGAGAAGAGGCCATTTTGACAACACAGCAGGAAGGCAGCGTCACCAAAACCAGCCCTGTGGGCACCTCAATCTCACATTTCCTGCAGCCAGAGCCGAGACAGAAAATGCTGTGGTTTAAGCCACCTGTCTGTGCCACTCTGTCATGCAGATGACGGTCACATACCTTCGAGGGAACAAATTCACCAGCAAAGTAACAGAGATGCTGAGGGCTGAGGAGCAAGCCAGAGGAGGGAGAACTCTTGGGGTGAGAAAAGGGCAATGAGAGGCCAGCCGGCAGGGCAGGGAGGAGTGGAGAGGAGTTGCACACTCAAACCACATATGCACTGGAAGGCTGCTCTCCTTCCCTCCCCTGGGCCTAGGAAGGAGAAGACATTAGCAACCATTCTCACCTCAGTGAGAACTAGCAGCTCAGCCTCCAGTGTGAACCGGGTGGTCAGGTGACTCTCCTACAGCAGCTCTGAGTCCACCACCCGTGTGCGAAGGCTCCTACCCTCATAGGCATGAACTTGACTTCCTGTGGCCTCTACAAGTGCACCAGCCACAGGACATAAGGGGAAGCATGCCAGGCCTGGGACCCTGTGGGACGTGGAGAGAAAGGACCAGGCCTGAGCTGTGGGGAGGCCACCAGCTCACTGGACCAGCCCCCCTGCAGGAGCTCTTCAGGTCCCAGATGTGAGGGGCCTGCTGCCTTCCCGTGCAAGGCTTCATCAAACAAGATGCAAATGTACATCTTTCCTTAAAAGGTCCCTCTTAAATGTTAGCAACTGATTTAGAGCCCATCTGGCCACACCCCTTCAGCCCACCAGCCATAGACCCACTAAGGGAGCTGTTCCAGGGACTCTGACAGCTCCCACCTCTGGCCAGTGTACCCACAGACCGTGGCACAGGAGCAGCACCCGCCCTAGCTGCCATCCCAACCCTGCCACCCCTCTCTGCAGAATGGGTGGGCGTGGGCTGAGACGCCCTGATTCCGGCTCAAGGCTCACTGAGAATGAAACAGGCCAAACTCCCTCCAGTTCAGATGCCAGCCATTCAGACAAGGTCCTGTGGGTGATCCCTGAGCTGCTCTGAGGGTTGGGACACCTGGAGACCAATCTACAGTCCTTGTGGACCCTGGGGCCCCAGAGACCTCAGTTGTTAGCAGAAACAAAGCCTCCAGCAAGACCCGAGACAATTGAGTGAAGAACAGATCACCCCGCCCAGCCCCCTACCAGGCCCTGGGGACCACACCTGCCTCAGGGGTAAGCAGCCCCGACCCTGTAAATGACAGAATGTCCCTGGAGTCCAGAGGAAACTTCCCTCCCTTCCCCGAAACATGTCCTGGTCCCAGGAGGCCTGCAGTTTATGTGCTCTGGGCTCTGAGGCAACCGTGGGTTTGTAGAGAGAGGGGCCTCAGGTCTGCTGCATCAGGCAGCCTTTTAAGAGGTTCCCCAAGCTGTAAGAGCCCCCCAAGATCTGCACACTGTCTGATGCTACTTCCCCACCCCACCCCACACATAAGACCGTGCAACCCGAGAGTGGCCCTCAGCCAGCCTTGAGGTCACCCCAGGACCAGAGCCCCAGGCATGGGGCCAGCTGCCCACATGGAGGCCTCAGCTGGACTCCAGCCTTGAGGACACCCCAGGACCAGAGCCCCAGGCATGGGGCCAGCTGCCCACATGGAGGCCTCAGCTGGACTCCAGCCTTGAGGACACCCCAGGACCAGAGCCCCAGGCATGGGGCCAGCTGCCCACATGGAGGCCTCATCTGGACTCCAGCCTTGAGGACACCCCAGGACCAGAGCCCCAGGCATGGGGCCAGCTGCCCACATGGAGGCCTCAGCTGGACTCCAGCCTTGAGGACACCCCAGGACCAGAGCCCCAGGCATGGGGCCAGCTGCCCACATGGAGGCCTCATCTGGACTCCAGCCTTGAGGACACCCCAGGACTAGAGCCCCAGGCATGGGGCCAGCTGCCCACAGCACAGCTCAGCTGGACTCCAACCTTGAGGCCAGCTGTTGGGTCCCCCCTACCCACCCAGGATCACCAGGCCTTTGGGGCTGGTGAGGGGCTCTTCCCCAGACATTTGCCTCCACATAGGGTGGGGTCTGCAGGCAGTGCCAGAGGGGGCTTGGTTCTGAAACCCCCACCCACACACCCAGGAGCGTGTAAAGGGTTCTAAAACAGACGGGACACAAGGGTCGAGTTAGTGACTTCTCTATAAATACTCAGCCCAGGTGTTTGCACTCTGCCCACTTCCCCTGGTGTTACATCATCCAGGATGGGGTCTCGGGCCTTTCCCCGGCTGTCCCGAGGCCTCATGGGAGGTCTAAGGTGGTGCCTCAGGTTGTACCTCAGGGTTAGGCACAGGAGGGCTTTACCAGTCAGCCTCCAGCCACCTCAGCAACCCCACAGTCCAGAAGGGCCTACAAAGACATGTCTGGATCACCAATGATGTGCCATGGATGCTGCCTTTAGGGATTCCAATGATGGGGTCCTGACAGTCTCCCTGGGCTGCTCTAGGGGCTACTTGCCAGGATTCAGTCTCCTCCCCCTGGCCCCAGCCACAAGTTGGGGAGGCCATGTCCAGTCTCAGATGCAGATAGGAGAGGAAGTCCAGTAAACCCACAACCTGACCAGACACAGAGACTCCTCCTGTATGACCACAGTCACGAACTGAGGAGGAACCTGTATATAATTGGCTCTGGTGGTTGAACACGAGGCTGCCTGAGGCCCACGCTTGGACATGCACCACAGTCAGCCCATGACCAACCCATGTTGTTGGTCACTCAGACAGGGCATGTCTTGTCACCTCAACTCAGACACAGGGAGGGTCACCGCACATTCAGGTGTGAAGTCTCTGGTCATCCCCAGCCCAACACTGCCAGCCCTTCCCAGCCCAGGGCCTGTCTGAGCCAGGCTTCTGGTGCCTAGCCCAACAGGACAGCAGGTGCAGGCATCCCCACACTGAAGGCCGAGCCCTGGACGATGTCCCTCCCCAGCCGAGAGGCCCGCATGCCTCTTCCCCCCCACAGGAAGCCCAGTGTAGGGTAGGGTGACTCTCAGCTCTAATTACATGTCCTGGAAAGAAATCCCAGTTGAATTTGGAGTAAAACGAGAGGATGCGGTTAGAAATGTCCACTTGGGGAGCCACCTCCCTGAGCTGAGACACGTTTCTCTGCTGTCCCCAAGGACCAGGAAGGAAAGCCCCAGGCTGCAGCCTACAGGGGGCAGGGCCACTCAGGACTTCAGGGCTGGGGAATTCTCTGCAGCAGGAAGATGTCTCCAGGGTCTGAGGGGACTCTAACCCTATCCCAACTCTCAGCTGGAATCAGCCCCTCAGGACCACAGGGTGAGTTATGTGGAGGACGGAGGTGGTGACATGGGGATGACCACGGAGTGGTCAGTTATAGAAGGGCTGGGTCCACAGGTGCACAGTCTCTTCTTTCTCAACCCCAAGTGCACACATTCTGCTCACCCTCCCATTCCCTGTGTTACAGACAGGCCCAGATTCCTGGGGTCTGGGTTCCACTCCACTCACCCACTCCAGGACTTTTCTACGTCACCTGCAGGTCCCCATCTCCTAAACCAGCCCACTAGCACTCCGGCTGGAATCCATACCCAGTCAGACCCTCTGGTTGTTCCATGGTCCCGGTCTCTGCCCTGCATGGCTGCCCATCTCCCCACATGGCAGAGGGGCTACTACAGGTGCTCTCCCCAACTCTGATGGTCAGGACCCGGCCCTCGCAGCTGCTGAACACCATGCTCCCCATCAATCCCCTCGCCCTTCCTTTGAAGAAGCCCCTGCTCTTCCTGAAACACTGACCACATTCACTCTCTGGCCTCCGCCCACATCACTTCAGCCCAGCCTGGACACTCTGGGTCCCTGGGCTGAGCCATGGTAGCTTCTTCTCACATCCCCTTCCTTGGGGACTCGTCTGGTCTCTGGCTCTGAATACCACCAGTACACCCACATTCTGGTGCTGACACTTCCAGCCACAGCCTCTCTCCAAAGATCTAGATGGCATCCCCTCATGTCCTTCAAAGTCACCTTATTACTGAGGCCCCTCTGACCCTCCCAGCCCTCCCTGCCCTCCTTACCCCTCTTCTGTGTGAACAAGGAAGCCTGGTGCGCTCGTGCACAAAGTGGCCTTCATGACAAGCCAGGCACCAGGATGGAGCCGTGAAGAACAAAGGTTGAGCAGGACAGCAGGAGACAGACTTTATGCAATAACATCATGCATCAGCACAGTCCATACTCACATCACACACATACACACATTACACACGCACACATGCACATGCATGTACACACGTGCACTAAAAAAACTCAGCAGGGCTGGGAGAACATGTCCCCTTTGAGCCCATGATTCTGTTCACACCATGGGCTCAGCACCTAAATAAAGGAGTGATTAACAAATCAAATACATGGGGCAGCTCAAGAGGCTAGACAGATGCAAGGACAGGAGTGTGGACAGAAGCCCAGCCAATAGGACGGCCCCTCAACTCACTCCCATGGAGCCAGGACGAGTGGCTGTGCTCTCACCCCATGACCAAGGGTGTACCCAAGCTTACTTCACAGATGACAGCCTGAGGCTAAGAGGCTTCCACAAGGTAGGAAGACCAAGGAGTAGGGAGATCGTTCCAACCCAGGTCACCTCCCAAGACCTCGCACCAGCCTTAGGAGCAGAAGAGTCCCCAGCTGGCCTCTGGGCTTCACCAGGAAACAGGCCTCCCCAGCCAGAGCCCCTCCCCGCCCCTCAGGCCCTCCAGCCTTCTGAACACCAATTAAGTTAACCCTAATTAAAAACAACAAAGTAATGAGAAATAACACCCCCTCATGACTATACCCAGAGACCTCAGCTCAGGAGGGTTTAGAGTTAGGATTCTTCCCTGATTCCCCATTGGCCAGCACTCACCCAATAAAGGACCCAGGGCCTTCCTCTACCATGCATACACATGTACGCACATGCACACATACACCCACACTCACACACCCACATAGGCACATAACCCATGCACACATGCATGCATGCACACATGCACACACATAAGTTCATGAGTCCTGTGTACTGCATGCAGGAGTGAGGAAGCAGCTACCTCATGAGTCTGGGCCAGTGTGTGAACCTCCATGGGATACAAATCACCCTCCTTGCCTGGGCGTTCCCCTTCCAACCCAGTGCCACTTCTGGGGACTGAGAAGTTGGAGACTGTCAGTGCTGACTCCCAGCCCTTCTCCTGAAGACAATGCAGGGACCCCATGACCCAGACAAGAGACACAGAGCAAGGCAGAAAAAAGAAGGGGCAGTAAGAACAAAAGAAAAGGCA
Organism: Saccopteryx bilineata; assembly: GCF_036850765.1. Classification (NCBI taxonomy): domain Eukaryota; kingdom Metazoa; phylum Chordata; class Mammalia; order Chiroptera; family Emballonuridae; genus Saccopteryx; species Saccopteryx bilineata. Next base: position 8,781 of record NW_027095573.1, on the reverse strand, counting down.
CAAAGACAGGGAAATGGAGAGTAAGCCAGGGAGAATGAGGGAGGCAAGAGAGGGAGCCTGATAATTGGAGAAGGGGGAATAAGCACACACGAAGAAAAGGACAGAAGCAGGAGAGGGAGAGTTGGAGAAACAGGGAGAGAAAAACAAGGACAGAGGGTGGAATCTCTAGGGCAGAACTTGAGGGGATGCTTGGGACTCTCGCTGGGGCTCCCAGGAAGGCTGAGCCCATCCAACTCTCTGTGACCAGGGGTGTGAGCAAAGGGAGAGCAGCCCAGGGTGCTCTACCCTCGGGAGGAACCTCCTGGCACCACTAAGGGACCCAGGTTCCCTGGGCCTGGAGTCGTCAGATGTGCTTGTGGGAACACCCAAGGCTCTTCCACCTTCTTGCCTCGTCCCAAGCAACTCAAACAATCAGCACCAAGGACAGCGCCCACCCACTCACGGCTTCCGTAACTCATTCACTTATATATAGATACTCCCTGACTGCTCCTGGAAGCTCACCCCAAGCTAGGCTCAGGGTACATCCTGAAATCCTAAAAAAAAGATGCTGTTCTTGTCCTCAGAGACTTGTGTCCAGAGGCAGGGAGAGAGGAAAGTAAACAGTGACACTCCCTGACACCAGCAGTGTGGGTGGGCTGGACAGTGGGCGTGCCTACTCTCTGAGGGACCACACTCTCCCCCCAGCCCCAAGCCCAGCAGCACTATCCACAGGACAGAGGTTTACACAGGGAGCAGCCCAGACAGCAGACAGCTGTGGACAGTGTCCCCGGTGCCGCTGACCTATGTCCTGCTGAGAGGAGGCTCTCCACCTCCCTCCCTCCTCATTGTGGAAACAAGACAGAAACCAGAGTTTCCCTGCTCTACTAATTCCCAGTTTACAGGCTCCCATCCCATCAGTGTTGGTGACAGACTGGCACCCCCTTCCCAGGACCGAGGAGGGGCACCAGGCAGAAGGGCCCAGAGGAAATTATGTCAGCTCTCTCGGGAGAGACCCGCCAATGGCCAGGCCACCTCACACTGGCTTGTTCTCTGGACCACAGTGGGGCCTACTCCTCTGCGTAGTCCTGGGACCCTCAGGCCCTGAGGATGAGCACATCATGGTCCCCGGCACAGGCTGGGGCCCACAGGACTGGTGTAAACAGGTCTGAGGAACAGACTCCCTCAGCACTCACCCCCTACCTGAGCTGAAATAACAAGCACTCAGCCCCAGCCATTGGCCTGCTGGGCAGAAGAAACAGGGCAGGAGCCAAGTGGCACTGGGAGCCTGAGGCCCACCCAGAAGGGTGGGAGGCCAGGAAGGAAGAGCAGGGTGCTCTGCCCACACTCCTGCCCCAGCCAACACCCAGTTGAGACTTCCTAGACCCCTGGGCTGTTTTGCATCATTATCAAAGAAGAGAAAAGCAGTGGACAGGTCACAGGAGAGCACCTTCTGGTAGCCATGGGCACTGCCTGGCCAAGCACTAGAGCTCAGGGAGACCTTTGCTGCTGAGCTCCAGCACCAAGAAGCAGCACAAACCCACAAACACACTGCACTCTGAGGCCCAGACCACTACCCTGCCTGGAAGCCCCTCCACCATAGTGCCTCGCCCCTGTCACTGTGCAAGCTTCACCTTCAGGTCACTATGAGTTGATCCTCTCAGCCAAGGTGGCAGCACAGGCAACTCTTGGGCTCACACAGCTGGCCAGCAGAGATGTCCCCACATGGCCACTTGCAGCCATGCCAACTGTCTTGGATGAGGCTAGGAAGGCCACCCCCTAGCCCGATGCAGGGCAGGCACCCTGGTTCACCTACCCTGTGAGAAGCACCACAAAGTCCATGATGTTACAGCCATTGTGCAGGTAGAAGCCCTTGTGCAGACGAAGAGCAATGATCTTGATCCCGGCCTCAAAGCAAAAGACGCTGATGAAATATGGCTCTGTGTCATCCTGAGGACACGTACAGGGTCGCAACTGCCCCCGCGGGAGCTGCCCAGACACCACGCCCACCCTCCAAGCTCCCAGCCCTACCACGGGTCCGTAACATGCCCCAGTCCTAACAAGAGAGGCAGGGGCCTCCCACCCTCCAGCCCCACAGCAGGGGAGGCAATGACGATCATACTGCAGGACCTTTCCTGCAATGACCAGAGTGACCCTGTCATTAAGTGCTATTATCAAGGCCATCCTAGAGGAACCGAAGCACAGAAAGGCCAAGAGCCTGGGCTGGAGACTCCGTTAGTCAGAGGCCACCTGGGTCTGAACCAGGCTCTAACTACTGCTCAAGGTTAATGCCTCAAATTTCTGGAGTGCAGCTCATTAACCAATGCTTTCTGGATAATCAAAACATACAGGTCTTGGGAGCAAACATGGACCAGGCTTAGGAGCCTTTGGAAGGTGAAGCATCCAGCCACTGGCCACAGGAAAGGCATTCCTGGCAAAGGGGGCAGTGTGGGCACAGGAATGGGGCCCCCTCTCTCTACCCTCAGCTACACCTCATCAATCAACCCTGCAGGACAGGACAGGCCCCCCAGTGCTGAGCAGGGTGGGGACAACCCTCATGGAGCTCAGCTGGGGAGGACTCCACGTGGAGACAGGCACAGAGACACGCACAGAGAGTGTGGTCAGGGGTAAGGGGAGGTGGTCGAGAGCCTCGGGGCAGGGAAGCCGGGGGAGCTAGACCAAGGGGCAGACGCACAGGGAGGGTCATCATGGGAAACAGCTGGGGTACTAACCACAGGCACCCGCACACCAGGGCTGCTGCTCAAAAGCAGGGAGAGGGGTGCTGGGAAGGGCTCACCCCAGGACTGTGGGAACTGCTCTACCTGGCCAGTGGGGGCAGGGACCAAGGCTGCAAGCCTGGGGATGGCCACCTTGGGATCCCCAGAGATGGACCCCAGAGGTTCTGCCAGCTCCCACTCAGGACAGCAGCCTATGCCTTCCTCTCCCAGGAACCCTGACCCTGAGGGCCCTCCACACTGACCCTCAACCCCAGGACTCCCCAGTCCACAGCCGATGGGAAGCTCTGTGTGGAGTGTCCATCATAGCCCAGCTTCTCCTTCCTGCCACCCTGATGCTGCCTCCTGGCAGGATCACCGCCCCCACTCCCGGGGCTTCTGGTCTAGTGTAGCTGGATGGCCCCTCTCTCCATCTGCCCCCGGGGAACTGCTGGGCCCCAGCAAACATCTTCCCAGGAAGCTTCTGGGCAGACAGAAGGCCAGGGCCAGAGCTGGAAGACAGGCCACTGGCCTTGCAGCTCTTTCCCCATCTCCACCCTTGACCACATGGCTGAGCACTGGTGTGCGGCAGGGGTGGCTGGACCGCAACCTAGGGCCGCTAAAGGCCACTCAGCAAGGTAGTGGGTGGGTGAGAAGCAGAGTCCCCAAGACAAGGAGCCATGGCAGCCCCACCCTGGCCCAGGCTGGTAAACGAGGAGGCTGCTCTACCCCCCAGCCCCCACCGCCCCCCAGGCAGTGGCACCAGCTTCCAAGCTGGACCCAGAGGCACTGCCCTCCTCTTCAGGCCCAGCACCAACTCTAGCCTTTAGTGCACCCTACAAGCCTGCACACAGGACTGGGGTCAGCCCAAGGCTCCTCAGGCCTCAAGGCCAGGCTCAGGTGAACACATTCTGCTTCTTTTCTCAGCAGCTCAGCTCCAACCCCTATAAGTATGCCCACCCCCATCACCACAAAACCAACCCTCCTCACCTGGGAGGGAGGCACTCAGACTTGGCTGGATGGCCCACTGGCTCACCTGAGCCTGTCACTCACGCCACCTCAGCAGGGATGGGTCTGAGCCTTACTGCTGCATTCTGGCCTCCCTGCCCCCAGCCCCTCTCTGTGGCCCCACTCCTGCTACACTTCCTGGGGGATAGGACCCAAGCTCTTTGCCCTGTGCCTGAATCCCGTTTCCTCTGACTTTCTCTCTTGCCCCCAACCTCTGGAGTGGGTGCTTGCAACAGCATACCACTGGCAAGGTGCCCACAACACCAGGAGGAGCCTGGGCCCAGAGAAGGCAAGTGGCACTATTCAGCCCCACACTTGGGCAACAGTCACCACAGGACACATTGCACTCAGCCATGTGGCGGGGCTGTGAGGTCCTTCATACTTCAACAACAGAACCCTGGGGCCTTCTGCACACCCAAAGAAATGACTGCTCGCTACAACCTCTCGTCCCTGGCTGTCCACACTGGCTGTTCACTTTCTTCTAGACCCCTGCCTGACAGTGAGCACCCTCAGGGCAGTCTAACTGCCCCCCTTTCCCCACCACTGAGCCCCTCGATGGCAGAAAGGAGGGAAGTTCAGGGCCCATGCTAAGCGGTGAGCAGGCCATGCCATCCCTGCTTAACTTCCCTGAAGTGATGGGAGAAGACCCATCGCTTGCTGACTGTGGGGCAGAGGCCTCCCAATGCTCCCTCTGCAGGTCCCTCCCTTGCTTCTCCTTCTCTTGTCTCCAGGGCTCGACCCCTCAGGCCCTAGGAGCCCACATCAAACCCAAGTAAGGGTGCCAGGCAGCAAAGGGCTTGGGTCTAGGGGAATGGCTTACCTTGGATTGGGTCTCATGCTTCCCACTGCCCCAGTCCCTCCAGAGACTTGCCCTGGAACACTGACTGTCACAGGCCCTGGGCTTCAGATTTAAGGGCCCTGGCACAGGGAACTATGAGCCCATGACTGGAGGGGGTGGAAATTATTCACGATGTTTATGAAGAAAGCCTGGGAAGAAATACTACCTGTGGGAAGGGGTGGCCCCATGGGGAAGAGACTCCAAGCCAGAGAGACAATTCTGAAAGAGAGGTGGACAGGCTCAGGGTGGCACCACCAGGGCAATGACCATCATGGCCCCACAGCCAGCCACACCTCCCCAGGGCACTCAGAGCCTGACACTCCTGACCCTGAGCCATTTTGAATAACCACCACTACATACACACATCTCAGGCTCAGTTCTTAGTTTCTTAGCTCAAGACGGCCTAAGGCTGAGGGACTGGACGGCCCATGAGGGGTGCAGAGGTGGCTAGTGGCATAGGGCAGAGCAGCCACCGCTCCCTATAAGGGGCTGAACCGGCTACTCCAGTCCTCCTGACCCTTGCGGAAGGACTTAGCAGTTTGGGTCTAGCCTTTTTCCTCCACTGAAGAAGTGAGCTGCCACAGATCCTAGAGAGTCTGGAACCAGACAAGGTGCACAGCCCTCAGGCCCCCGCCGCCACCGCACTCACCAGCCGCTGGGCGTCTTGTCACCACCAAGGAGGTGCTGCTCCAGTGCCACCACGATAAAGTTGGCAATGATGGTGGCCAGGATCATGTACTCAAACGGAGTGGGTGGGTTAAGGACTGGCCAGGAGGCGCCAAGGGGAGAGGCGAGGCGAGGCGAGGAGGTCGAGATGGGTAGCGCGCAGTGCAGCAGACGGCCAGGAGACCTCCAGAGGGCCCGAGAATGACCCCTACGGAGCCCACACCTCTCTCCCGCCTCATTCTTGGGGGCCGCCGAAAAGGGCGCCTCTGCAGTCGCAGCCGCCAGCCCGTCGGCAAGTCTAGGAGGCCGTCAGCACCGCGGACAGCGCCACCCCTGCTTTGCTGGGCCCCTGCTCCGAGAGCCAAGGGGCCAGGGCGCCACCAGCGAGTGGCTGAAGGAGGGACCCCGCGCAGGCGCACTCCTACCTAAAGACACGTAGCCCCCTGTACCTACACAGGCACGTGAACATACACGTCCCGAGAGTCCCGAACGCACGCAGCACGCGCAGCGCCGGGTTCATGTTCTGCTCGCACACACACGCCAGCACCTGCAGCCAGGCACGGGCCCGCGGCCACACGGGGACTCACACCTACAGAGACTCCGGTTCGCCCTCAGGTGCCCTCCAGGCTGGCCGCGCGCTCTACGCCCAGACCAAAGGAGCAAAGGGACTAGTCTGCGGGCAGGGAGTTCCGCCCAGAGTCCACCTCGCTCCTGGAGCGACCGCCGCCTCGACCACACACCTCAGTTCGGAGAGAGGGGATCCAGAACCCGGCCGCGCCCCCTCCTCGCCGACCCATCCCCGGGGCGCCTCTCCCCGGGTCGCACCCTCCTTCCGGCCCCAGAAATATGGCCACTGGGTGCCGCCTGCGACCCTCCTTGGTCCCCCCCACCCCGCCCAGCCGCCCCTCCCACACCCGGCATGGCGCTGAGGCCGGACACCGCGCCCGGTTCCCTGTGCCCGCCGCCCGGCCCTATCCCCGGCAGGATATAGCCACTAGGTGATGCGCTTGGCGTATTTGCGGACGACGTTGTCCTCGCTGAAGACTAAGAGCGGGCGGTTGAAGGTGAAGCAGTTCTGCTTGACCGGATAGGGTTGTACAACGCCATCGCTACGCGATCGACTGCTTGTAGAGGACCCGCTGGCCGGGCTCCAGCCCCCCCGGGGCCCGGGCCGCCCGCGCCACCCACCCCGCCTCCCCGGGCCCGCTCACCGCCGCTGGTGCCCCCATAGCGGCCGCCCAGCTCGTCCCCAAAGCGGACAATGGCTCCCGGGCGTCGAGTGCATCCCCCGCACGGCGGCCCCGTCAGGGAGACCGCGGGACTCGCCAGGCGCTCGGGAACCGAGCAGTCCCGGAACCGCCGGACCTGCACCGGACCCCGCCGCCCGCACCACGCCCTATAAGGGGGCGATCACGTGGCGGTGCCCGCCCCACCCCCAGCCGGCCCTCCCCGCCCTGTCTCAACTTCCTGGGTCTCAAGTTCTTGGGGGTGCACCTCGGCCCGCCGGTCCTCCCCGGCTACTCCCCAGGTCTAAGAGGGCGCGGTGAGTGTGCGGCCTCGGTGTTTCGGGCCTTGAACCGGGGCTGGGTGCTGGCCAGATGCTGAAATGGGCGGCTGTGGCCAGGAGCTGGGCGGGGCTGGCAGTGCTCGACAGCTGTGCTGAGCGGCCCAAGCGGATCCCTCCTTTCCCCACAGAAGGCATCACCAGCAGCGGAATGCTTCAGCCCAAACAGGGGACTTTAGGCCCCTGGTTGCCTATGTTTCTTTCCACAAGTCACTCCTCTCCGCAGCGGCATCGTCAGCTCCCCTCCCCCTCGCTGCAGACCACCTGCCTCTTCCAAGAAGATGATGGCTCCTTGGCTCTGTCTTGCCATCTTTTCGGTGTCATCGACATCCTTATGGACGAGGCTTTTAACTCCCTGGTCTTGGTTGGCAGGATATCCTAACCCTGCCCTCGCTGTCTAGCATATCCTAAACCTTCCCAACAACGTGCAGGGAATCAGCTTTAAAATCTCAATTTGGAGATTCAGTCCTTGCACAATTCATTCAATAAAAATTTAAAGGAAACCTATTGTGTGCTTTTCATCCATCCATCCTTCCGGGCACGGAAGGATGTCCCCACCGGGCACGTGTTAGTTGCCAGGCACTAGGCTCCATGCTGGCCTCGGAGGGGCTGGCACTCTGCACAAGCAATGGCAGTGTTCACAGACACTGGCTTGGTGCCAGACATGTTTACTCTGCTCCAAGCCATTTGCACGTTCGGATAAGAAGCCTTCCCCTGGATTGCTCCTGTGAGTGACAGAGGAGGTCAGGCAGGTGTCAGACACAGTTCTCTTCATCAGGACATGAAGAACAAATCAGTGTCTCCAGAGCACCAGGGGCAGTGAGAGCGATGAGGACGGGGCAAGGAGACAGATGGCAAGGGAAGAAGGAGAGGGCTTTTCTAAGACCGAGTCACAGAAGACTCAGGAAACGGCCCCTGAATGTTGTACAGAAGTGAGACCAGGACACGAGTGTAGAAGCCCTTGGGCATGATCTTGGGTAGTGTGTGCCATGCTGTAAGCTCTGCCTGTGTTGTGAGAGCAACGAAGTCATGGGAGAGCTCGGAGAGAGGTCAGCTGTTGTTCTAAAAGGCTCCCTCTTGCGGCTGCGTGGGGGATAGGCGGTAGGGGCCAGATGACCATCACCTTGGATACGTTCTGAGGTAAGCGGCCCAGTTCCCAGCTAGCAGGGGCTTATCTGACAGTGTGAACCTCACTTAACAAAACGCCATTTCAGGAATGCAGACTTTCCATCTTTCCTAATGTCAGGATCACCACCGGCCAGTTGCCTCATGACCAAAGGTGGCTGCCACAGCAGCAGGCATCATGTCTTTTTTTTTTTTTTTTTTTTTGTATTTTTCTGAAGCTGGAAACGGGGAGAGACAGACAGACTCCCGCATGCGCCAGACCAGGACCACCCGGCACGCCCACCAGGGGCAACGCTCTGCCCACCAGGGGGCGGTGCTCTGCCCCTCCAGAGCACCAAAACCCCAACGTTACCAACTTGAGCAAGGTCGCAACAGAGCCGCTAGAGTGGCTCTGTTGCGACCAGAGCCACTCTAGCGCCTGGGGCAGAGGCCAAGGAGCCATCCCCAGCGCCCGGGCCATCTTTGCTCCAATGGAGCCTCAGCTGCAGGAGGGGAAGAGAGAGACAGAGAGGAAGGAGAGGGGGAGAGGTGGAGAAGCAGATGGGCGCTTCTCCTATGTGCCCTGGCCAGGACTCGAACCCGGGACTTCTACACGCCAGGCCGACGCTCTACCACTGAGCCAACCGGCCAGGGCCAGCAGGCATCATGTCTTTACGCCACCCTTTCAATAGGAAGGAAGGGGAAGGCATAAAAGAACATGCATTTTTCATTTCTATTCTGAGAGACAGACAGGGACAGACAGGAAAGGGGAGAGATGAGAAGCATCAACTCATAGTTGCAGCAACTTCATTATTCATTGATTACCCCCTCAACTGTGCCTTGACCAGGGGGCTCAGCTGAGGCAGTGACCCCTTGCTCAAGCCAACAACTTTTAGGTTCAAGCCAGCGAC
>NW_027095572.1:0-41758 GCF_036850765.1 Saccopteryx bilineata | reverse complement strand
GATTGTGAAGATGGCCAGTTTTCCCTGTAGAGCCAGGCGCTGCTCTTCAACTTAGGGAGTGTTTGTCGCTTCCTGTCTTGTCGATGCCTCCTAATGCATTTCTGTGTGTGTGTGTGTGTGTGTGTTTGCACACGTCCACTGCTCCTCTGTTGGGTGCTGCTGGTCTTTCCACCCACCTCCAGGCTGTCTTGGCCCAGAGGGACTCCTGAGGCTGCGCTGGTAGAATCTAGGTTCCCGCCATCATTTCCAGAATCTTGGAGAAAACTCAGCCTCCGTTCTTCGCTTTCCCAGCTGAGTTGGTGCAGTTTCCAGGGGCTCTGGATGCAAAGAACGATGGACTTATCTTCAGTCCTGCACAAATGGGGAGAACTGTTTGTTTCTGAGCTCCTCAGTCCATCTGGAGGAGGCTTGCATTTTGTCATGGGTGAAAACGCTGCTGTCAGCCAACACTTTGCAGGACCTTGCGCTCAATGCTAGAAATGCAAAACCCACAGACTCTTAAGGAAACCGCCAGTTTAAATGGAGAACATTCACAGAATAGAAGAATATCTAAAGAAGGCATTTTCATGGGTTCCAGCCCCTCCTATGGGCACAGGGAATAATTCAGAGAGACAGAGCCTAAAACTGGGCTTTGAATAATGTATAAGAGTTCATCAAGTAGGAGGGAAGGGCTCCTGTGAAGGTTGCGAAGATTTTGTGGCTGTAGTGATTAAAACTTCAGGCCCTAGCGGGTGCTGAGTGCACAAAAAGTCGAGTTGTGATGGTGATAGAGGAATTATTTTGGGGTTGTGATCTCCCTTATGCCTCAGAATGGAAGATAACTTTCTGAATTTCCAAATGATGTGATGTGGTTATATTGAATGAGTAAATGAACAAGTGTAAGGATATATAGCCTCAGACCTTAGAAATAATCAGAGGCAAATATTGGATAGTTTGCTGGTTTGGTTTCAGACCAACCATGCAATGAGCTGTAATCAAAACTTACTAGTGAAGGGTTTTTACCTTCAGTTTTAAAAGAAAGAAAAAAATAGGGCAACATCTATGAAGCACAATGAATCTACACACAATAGAATGAGGTCTGCCTATACAACCTTCTGGTTTTCTGCTTCACAGCTGTCTTCCATGTATTACCTTTATTTCTGTGTCTTCCTTTCAAATCTTGGACACACTGATGCAAGAGTGGATGCCAATGAGCTATTCTAGACATGAATCTTCTTTGACTTGGTCATGAAACCAGCTTTTATGAAATCATTAAGGCTTAAACACAAAAACCAAAGAAATAGTCTCAATTATCTAGAATGTTGTCATCAGAAAATTCAGGAAGATGTTATTTTCATCTTTGTCCTCTACTTTTTTTTACCATTCCTGTTTTCACTTTAAATTACAAACAGGTGGTGGACTTGGCTGGTTTGCTCAGTGGTAAAGCATCGGCCCAGTGTGTGGAAGTCCTGGGTTTAATTCGCAGCTAGTACACACAAAAGAGGCAGCCATCTGCTTCTTCAACCTTCCCCCTCTCCTTCTTCTGTATCTCTGCCTTTACCTCCTGAAACCAAAGCACCATTGGAGCAAAGTTGGCCCCGGGTGCTGAGGAGGGACCATGGCCTCCACCTCAGGTTCTAGAATGGCTCCTGTTACAACAGAGCAATGCCAGAGATGGGCAGAACATTTACAGAATAGAAAAATATCTAAAGAAGGCATTTTGATGGGGTACAGCCCCTCCTACGGGCACAGGGAAGACTTCAGAGAGGCAGAGCCTAAAAGTGGGCTTAGAGTGATGTATAGGAGCATCAAGTAGGAGGAAAATGCTCATGCAAAGGTTGCCAAGCTTTTGTGGCTGTTGTGATTGGAACTTCAGGCCCTAGCAGGTGCTGAGTGCACAGAAAAGCGAGTTGTGATGGTGATAGTGGAATTACTTGTGGGTTGAGATCTTTCTTATGCCTCAGAAAGAAAGATAACTTTCTGAACTTTTTAAATGATGTGATGTGGTTACATTGAATGAGTGAATGAACAAGTGTAAGGATATATAGCCCCAGAAATTAGAAATATTCAGAGGCAAACCTTCGATAGTTTGCTGGTTTGGTTCCAGACCAACCACGTAATAGAGTGAGCTGTAATCAAAATTGACTAGTGGAGGGTTTTTGCCTTCAGTTTTAAATTAAAGAAGGTGACGTCATGGAAATGGCGCCATGAGCAGCGCGTCTGACAGCTCTCCCCTAAATCACAACAAATTTATCAACTAGAAACAGAAAAATTTATCCTCGGAGCATTCCGGAGTTCCACACAAACTGATAGCGAAAGGACTGTTATCACTTGAATCTGAGAGATGAGGGTGTGGAGGAATCTACCACAGGGACGTTCTTTCAAACCGCGAGGAAGTGCGCCTGTGGTGAGTCAGCCCATAATTGGGAGCCAAGAGCCGCCACCTCGAGCCGCCACCGCGAGCCGACGCGAGCGGCCGCCGTAAGCCACCGCCGTGAGCCGCCGTGAGCGGCCGCGCGCGCGCCCGGTCCGGTTGAGCACCGCTGACGTTCCCAGAGGCCCGCACACTGCGAGTGGGGGTCGCCGGCCACCGGTGCCCGGAGTGCCCCATTCGCGCGCGTGCCTTGGGCATTCCACGCGCCCAGGGTGCCCTGCTGGCCCGCACACCCAGGGGGCTCCATTATCCTGCGCCTGGTGCAGTCCAGCTGCCAGCGGCGGGGCGAGCAGGAGAGGCTTGGGAGATTCTCTCCGTGGGCGGGGCACCTCACCCAGCCATTCAAGCTAACAATCAAGCGTTGGGGGAGGGGCGTGCGCAGGCAGCCTAAAATACCTTTGGAAGCACAGCTGCGACCCAATCACTGAAATTAGCTTAACCCATGAAATCTGTGCACCCTAGGTTCTAATTGATAAGATCTCTCTCAGTTCAGCGATCCAAGACAAGAGGCGTGATATTTTTTAGTGCCTCTCACTAAAGGGGCGGGGGCAACTTCTGATTGATAGAGCCTCCATATTCAGGGATAAATGCTAACAAGAAGGACTTGGCAGATAATAAGCAGAAACTCTACAAGCTAGAAGAGAGTGGACCCCAATATTTAAAGCCCTGAAAAAGAGGAACTTTCAGCCAAGAATACTATACCCATCAAAGCTATCCTTCAAGTATGAAGGAGATATAAAAACATTCACAAATACAGAAAAGATGAGAGAATTTATCAACAGAAAGCCCCCACTCCAGGAAATACTAAAGGGGGTTTTCCAACCAGATTCAAAGAACAAAAGAAAACAACACCACAAGTAACAGCTCCACCAAGAACACAATAAAACCAAACTTAAACTGTGACAACAAAGGAAAAAAAGGGGAGAGAGGATGAAGATTAACAGTAGCAAAGGACGATGAAGTGCAGAAATACTTATAAGATAGGGTACTACAATGAATATGGTAGGTACCCTTTTCATTACTTAATGGTACCCACCCTTGAAAAAAACACCACAAAAACACTTGACTTAAAAAAGGTAACAACAGAGGAAAGAAGTATGGAACACAAACAAACAAAAACAAATGATAGAAAAACAAAAGAGAAGAATCAAACTAGATACAAAACTAACAGAAAGCAATTTATAAAATGGCAGTAGGGAACCCACAAGTGTCAATAATTACACTAAATGTAAATGGATTAAACTTACCAATAAAAAGACACAGAGTAGCAGAATGGATTAAAAAAGAAAATCCAACTATATGCTGCCTACAAGAAACACATCTAAGCAACAAGGATAAAAACAAATTCAAAGTGAAAGGCTGGAAAACAATACTCCAAGCAAACAACACCCAAAAAAAGGCAGGTGTAGCAATTCTCATATCTAATAATGCTGACTACAAGACAGAAAAAGTACTCAGAGACAAAAATGGTCATTTCATAATGATTAAGGGGAAGTTGAATCAAGAAGACATAACAATCCTTAATATATATGCACCAAACCAAGGAGCACCAAAATATATAAGACAGCTACTTATTGACCTTAAAACAAAAACTAACAAAAATACAATCATACTTGGAGACCTCAATACACCGCTGACGGCTCTAGATCGGTCATCCAAACAGAGAATCAACAAAGACATAGTGGCCTTAAACAAAATACTAGAACACCTGGATATGATAGACATCTACAGGACACTTCATCCCAAAGCGACAGAGTATACATTTTTCTCTAGTGTACATGGAACATTCTCAAGAATTGACCATATGTTGGGCCACAAAGACAATATCAGCAAATTTAGAAAAATTGAAATTGTACCAAGCATATTTTCTGATCATAAAGCCTTGAAACTAGAATTCAACTGCAAAAAAGAGGGGGGAAAACCCACAAAAATGTGGAAACTAAACAACATACTTCTAAAAAATGAATGGGTCAAAGAAGAAATAAGCGCAGAGATCAAAAAATATATACAGAAAAATGAAAATGAAAATACGACATATCAGAATCTTTGGGATGCAGCAAAAGCAGTAATAAGAGGAAAGTTCATATCACTTCAGGCATATATGAACAAACAAGAGAGAGCCGAAGTAAACCACTTAACTTCACACCTTAAGGAACTAGAAAAAGAAGAACAAAGACAACCCAAAACCAGCCGAAGAAAGGAGATAATAAAAATCAGAGCAGAAATAAATGAAATAGAGAACAGAAAAACTATAGAAAAAATCAATAAAACAAGGAGCTGGTTCTTTGAAAAGATCAACAAAATTGACAAACCCTTGGCAAGACTCACCAAGGAAAAAAGACACAGGACTCAAATAAATAAAATCCAAAATGAAAGAGGAGAGATCACCACAGACATCATAGAAATACAAAGAATTATTGTAGAATACTATGAAAAATTATATGCCACCAAATACAACAATCTAGAAGAAATGGATAAATTCCTAGAACAATACAACCTTCCTAGACTGAGTCATGAAGAAGCAGAAAGCCTAAACAGACCAATCAGCAGGGAGGAAATAGAAAAAACTATTAAAAACCTCCCCAAAAATAAAAGTCCAGGCCCAGACGGTTACACTAGTGAATTCTATCAAACATTCAAAGAAGACTTGGTTCCTATTCTACTCAAAGTCTTCCAAAAAATTGAAGAAGAAGCAATACTTCCAAACACATTCTATGAGGCCAACATAACCCTCATACCAAAACCTGGCAAGGATGGCACAAAGAAAGAAAACTACAGACCAATATCTCTAATGAATACAGATGCTAAAATACTAAACAAAATACTGGCAAACCGAATACAACAACATATTAAAAAAATAATACATCATGATCAAGTTGGATTCATCCCAGAATCTCAAGGATGGTTCAACATACGCAAAACGGTTAATGTAATACACCATATCAACAAAACAAAGAACAAAAACCACATGATCTTATCAATAGATGCAGAAAAGGCTTTTGATAAAATACAACACAATTTTATGTTTAAGACTCTCAACAAAATGGGTATTGAAGGAAAATATCTCAACATGATAAAGGCCATATATGATAAACCATCAGCCAACATCCTATTAAACGGCATAAAACTGAGGACTTTCTACCTTAAATCAGGAACAAGACAGGGTTGTCCACTCTCTCCACTCTTATTTAACGTGGTGCTAGAAGTTCTGGCCAGAGCAATCAGACAAGACAAAGAAATAAAAGGCATCTATATCGGAAAAGAAGAAGTAAAGCTATCACTTTTTGCTGATGATATGATCCTATACATCGAAAACCCGAAGGACTCCACAAAAAGATTATTAGAAACAATAAACCAATACAGTAAGGTCGCAGGATACAAAATTAACATACAAAAGTCCATAGCCTTTCTATATGCCAACAATGAAATATTAGAAAACGAACTCAAAAAAATAATCCCCTTCACGATTGCAACAAAAAAAATAAAATACCTAGGAATAAACATAACAAAGAACGTAAAGGACCTATATAATGAAAATTACAAAGCATTGTTAAGGGAAATCGAAAAAGATACAATGAGATGGAAAAATATTCCTTGTTCTTGGATAGGAAGAATAAATATAATCAAAATGGCCATATTACCCAAAGCAATATACAAATTTAATGCAATTCCCATCAAAATCCCTATGAGATTTTTTAAAGAAATGGAACAAAAAATCATCAGATTTATATGGAACTATAAAAAACCCCGAATAGCCAAAACAATCCTAAGGAAAAAGAATGAAGCTGGGGGCATTACAATACCTGACTTTAAACTATATTATAGGACCACGATAATCAAAACAGCATGGTATTGGCAAAAAAATAGACACTCAGACCAATGGAACAGAATAGAAAGCCCAGAAATAAAACCACATATATATGGTCAAATAATCTTTGATAAAGGGGCCAACAACACACAATGGAGAAAAGAAAGCCTCTTCAACAAATGGTGTTGGGAAAACTGAAAAGCCACATGCAAAAGAATGAAACTCGACTACAGCCTGTCCCCGTGTACTAAAATTAATTCAAAATCGATCAAAGACCTAAATATAAGACCTGAAACAATAAAGTACATAGAAGAAGACATAGGTACTAAAATCATGGACCTGGGTTTTAAAGAACATTTTATGAACTTGACTCC
Organism: Saccopteryx bilineata; assembly: GCF_036850765.1. Classification (NCBI taxonomy): domain Eukaryota; kingdom Metazoa; phylum Chordata; class Mammalia; order Chiroptera; family Emballonuridae; genus Saccopteryx; species Saccopteryx bilineata. The sequence continues at coordinate 35,163 of NW_027095572.1, read as the reverse complement.
AATGGCAAGAAAAGTGAAGGCAAAGATAAATGAATGGGACTACATCCGAATTAAAAGTTTTTGCTCAGCAAGAGAAACTGATATCAAAATAAACAGACAGCCAACTATATGGGAACTGATATTTTCAAACGACAGCTCAGATAAGGGCCTAATATCCAAAATTTACAAAGAACTCATAAAACTCAACAACAAACAAACAAGCAATCCAATAAAAAAATGGGAAGAGGACATGAACAGACACTTCTCCCAGGAAGAGATACAAATGGCCAACAGATATATGAAAAGATGCTCAGCTTCATTAGTTATTAGAGAAATGCAAATCAAAACTACAATGAGATACCACCTCACTCCTGTTAGATTAGCTATTATCAACAAGACGGGTAATAGCAAATGTTGGAGAGGCTGTGGAGAAAAAGGAACCCTCATTTACTGTTGGTGGGACTGTAAAGTAGTACAACCATTATGGAGGAAAGTATGGTGGTTCCTCAAAAAACTGCGAATAGAACTACCTTATGACCCAGCAATCCCTCTACTGGGTATATACCCCAAAACCTCAGAAACATTGATACGTGAAGACACATGTAGCCCCATGTTCATTGCAGCACTGTTCACAGTGGCCAAGACATGGAAACAACCAAAAAGCCCTTCAATAGAAGACTGGATAAAGAAGATGTGGCACATATACACTATGGAATACTACTCAGCCATAAGAAATGATGACATCAGATCATTTACAGCAAAATGGTGGGATCTTGATAACATTATAAGAAGTGAAATAAGTAAATCAGAAAAAAACAAGAACTACATGATTCCATACATTGGTGGAACTTAAAAATGAGACTAAGAGACATAGACAAGAGTGTGGTGGTTACCAAGGGTTGGGGGGAGGGAGGACATGGGAGGGAGGGAGGGAGAGAGTTAGGGGGAGGGGGAGGGGCACAGAGAACTAGATAGAGGGTGACGGAGGATAATCTGACTTTGGGCGAGGGGTTTGCAACATAATTTAATGACAAAATAACCTAGACATGTTTTCTTTGAATATATGTACCCTGATTTATTAATGTTATCCCATTACCATTAATAAAAATTTATTATAAAAAAGATAAATTAAAGAAAAAATAGGGCAACAACTATGAAGCACAGTGAAGCTACACACAATAGAATGAGATCTGCCTATACAACCTTCAGAGTTTCTGCTTCACAGCTGTCTTTTTTTTATTCTCTTTATTTCTGTGTCTTCCTTCTAAAGCTTGGACACACTGAAGCAAGAATGGATGCTGATGAGCTCTTCTGGACCCGAGTGTTCTTTGACTTGGTCTTTTGGATGAGCATTTATTGAATCATTAAGACTTAAACAGAAAAACAGGAGAAACAGCCTCAATTATCTTGAATGTTGTCATCAGAAAATTCAGAAAGATGCTATTTTCATCTCTATTACAATTTTTACCATTGCTGTTTTCACTTTAAATTACAAACAAGGGGTGGCCTTGGCTGGTTGGCTCAGCAGTAGAGTGTCTGCCCATGGTGTGGAATTCCTGGGATTAATTCCCAGCTAGGACACACAGAAGAGGCACCCATGTGCTTTTTCAAACTTTTCCCTCTCCTTCATCTCTATCTCTCTTTTCCCCTCCTGCAGCCAAAGGTATATTGAAGGAAAGTTTACCACAGGCCCTGAGGAGGGCTCCATGGACTCTGCCTCAGACACTAAAATGGCTGCTATTTCAACAGAGCACTGGCCCAGATGGGCAGAGCATTGCCCCCTGGTGGGGATGATGGCTGTATCCCGGTCGGGTGCATGTGTGGAGTCTGACTGCCATCCCGCTTCTAATTTGGGGGGAAATATAATAATTAAATAAATTAAGAAAAGGTGGTCCTAGCCTTTTATCATCTGGGGTTTCCAGAGTTCCTCATCTCACTGTGCTGCTCTGGATGTTTTTCTTCTGTTGTAACACCTAGGCATTATTTGGCTTCTCCACTAGACTTTTTGCTTTTAAGTGAAAGGGACTGAGTTTTAATTCTCACTGGATTCCCAGTGCCTAACATGGAGTTTTGCAATTAGTAGGTGCTTAGTTATATTTATAGAATGAATGAGGAAACTGAGGCCTACAGAGAACTCGTGTTTCTGCCATGGATTTTGATATATGTCAAGCCTATATTTTGTTCCAGATACTATGCTAAGAGCTTAACATGTAGCATCTCATTTAACTCTCATATAAAAACCCTGCTTTTCAAATGAGGAAATAAAATCATAAGTATAAAGCAGTTTACCTAGTCATAGAGCCTGCAAAGAGTGCTGAGGTGTTCAGCCCATCAGATGGGACCTTACTCAATTGTCTTGTGGACCTCCAATCCTAGATTGATGTTTCTGGGGCGTGAGCACATCAAGACCCTCTGTGTTGTCATGGGTCTACCCAGACTCCCTACTTTCACAAACTTTTTGGTTATCTCTGATATACTGTGGCCTAGCCTAATGTATAAGATATATAGTACAGTGTGCATCGTATTTCTTGTTACTCCCATGTAACAGCACCCCGAAAACTGCCACCTTTGGAATCAGAATTTCTACATCATTTAAAATTTTACTAGTGGCAGGGAAATTTTGGGATTATGGGTGATTAAAACTATGTGGCCTGACTGTCATTAATAACTTAAAAAGTCACAGATGAGTTAAAACAGCTGACAGAAAGCATTTAGTGGATTTTGGCTTTCTAATATGAGGAGTTAAATTTATTAACTGGTAGAATTTTTAAATATCCATATTCTCAGTTATAAATAAATATAAATAAGAACTTGTGAACATTTAGTGCACATAAATATCCTGCAATTTTTCTAAAATGCAGATTCTCATTCTGTAAGTCTGGGATACTACAACATTTCCTTTGCTATAGATTAAGAAACCATACTTTGAGTAGCTGGGGACTCGATGCAGCCAGGAGTGGAGGTGTGAGATATGGGCCATTTTCTTTGTGGCAACTGCCAAAGAGCCAGAGTGGAGTTTCTGGGGACTGGGATTATGGGGTGGTGGTTTGTTGACCAGTTCTTTTAGCAGAAAAAAAGAAAAGGATTTTTGTGAAACTGAGACTAGAAGTCTCTGTTCATCTCACCAAATATGCAAGCACTGAAAAAAATGCTGTAGTATCTCAGAGAGCAGCAAACACCAAGGACCAGAAAGTAAATTTGAGGAGATAATAAAAAAGTGATAAAAAAAATCAAAATATAATGGTTTGACATGACTTCATGGGGAACATTCTCCCCTTTTGTGTTTTGTTGAGAAAAAGAAAGGGATAAACAGGCAGGGAGAGATGAGAAGCATCAATTATTCATAACCCTAAACCTAACCCTCACCCTCAAACTCACCCTCATTTTCACCCTAATCCTCCTAATGCTCACCCTTACCCCCACTTTTATCCTAACCCTCACCCTAACCCTCACCCTAACCCTAACCCTAAACCCTGATAAGCCACACCTCCCAAGGCTCCACACAAAGTGATCTCCTTCAACCTGCCCTATCAAACTTTTGTCATGAACCAGGCCCTCACCTGCCAGGCCCTACCTCCTTCAGAGGCTCCATCTTCAGCAAATGTACTCAGCCTGCCCTACCTGTGGAACTCCTTCTTTGCGGCCCCGCCCTTGCCCTTCCCCTCACTGCCTAAAAGGGCTCATCTTGCCTATGTCTTGAGTGGCCTTTAGGAGGCTTTAATTGGCTCCAATCACCCTCCGCAGTTGAGAATGTTTTAAATCAGGACACCACACGCTGCCTCCCATTAGTGGCCGGTCTAGAACAGTGGAGGTCTACCCTCTCTCTCCCTCCATCCCTTTCCTGTTACTTGCGGGGATGCACTGTGTATCCTGCAGAGGCTGGTGATCCTCTGGGAAAAGGGCAGTGCTTCGTGCGAGTATATCAGCCTCAAGCCAGTTCTTGCCTCCAGACAAGCCCGCAGACAAGTGCACAGCTGGCTGCAGGGTAGGTTTGGCGGGACCAGCTCCCATACCCCATCAGCTGAGATTTCTGCATGGAGCTACTTAGTGGACCTATTTTTCTCTGAGAAGACAGGGCAATAGCTAACTCTTTTAATCCCCGAGTTTTACAGTAGGAAACTGGATATGGTCTTTGGTTTACATTTAGTTCTCCCGGTTGTCTTTGTTGTTGTTTTTGAGAGAGAGGCAGAGAGAGACAGAAACATCGAATGATCCTGTATATGCCCTAAACATGGAATTAATCTGACAACCTCCGTGGTCCAGAACAAAGTTCTAACAAATGAAGCTATCTGGCAAGGGTTTAATTTTTATTAATTTATAGAGAGACAGAGAAAACAAAGGAGGGAGAAGGGAGTGGGAAGGGAAACATTCATTTGTTGTTCCACTCAGCCATGGACTCATTGGTTATGCCCTGACTGGGGTTCAAATACACAAACGTGCTGTTTCTGGTGGATGTTCCTAACCACATGAGCTAAATGGAAAAAGCTTTCTGCTGTTTCTTTTTTTCTGCCACATGACTGCTTGATCAGAGAAAGTGCAGAGTTTGGGGAGCACTGCTGCTCACACTGGTTGGGCTGCTCTAAACAAAGAAAGCACAAAGCTAGCAAAACCTTGCAGCCAAGTACAGTGTGAGTTGGGCAATGCTTTGTGTGGGCACAGGGCTGCCAAGCACTGAGAAGGTGAAGAATGAACAAATTAAGGCTGTGTGTTTACCCAAGATACCCCACCAGGACAAAGGGTGGATCTAATGGGAAGTGAGATACCAGAAAGCAACCAGGTACCTAGCGCAGACCGTCCTCTGACAACAGATAATTTAAACAGGACATGCAAAGAACACACCATGCCGCCCCTTTTACACCAGGCAGCCCTGCTCAGATTAAAAGGGCAAGGAGGCTCACACACCACAGGAAGCCCATTCAGAACCCACTCAGGCCAGGTGACAAGACAGGCATTGTGTGCACCTCCCTCGCTACAACCAGCAGGCTGAAACTATTTGAACACACAATGTAACAAAGACAACTTTTTCAAGACTGGGCAAGATGACTATTTTATTCAACTAAAAGGAACAAAAACAGAAAGTAAAGCAAATTGTGGAGACAGAAGAATATACCCTAAAATAAGAAACAGGATGAGAATTGGTGTTCCTCATCTCTCTCCCTGTCTGTCCCTATCTGTTTCTTTTTCTGTCAAACCTCCCTCCCCAAAAAAGAAGAGAAGAGAAAAAAAAGGAAAAAAAAGACATTATCATTTCTGGTAAGTCTAAAGTGTTTGGATTGACATATAGCCTGCCAAGAGCTCCCTAATCTCTCCAAGATATATGTTCCCCACTCAGTTAAACATTCCCCTTCATCTACTAGGATCAGGATCTATCTAGAAAGCTCATCTCATTAATTATCTCATCACAGTTATGAGCAAAGAGCTGCTGAGTACTAGTCATTCCAAGAGACACCTGGCCCTCTATGCTCAAACTGTCATTTTCCATTCACCAAACATATGCCCCTCATTTCCTCTGAGAAGGTCCATGAGAATGTAATAGAGGCCACGTGTTCTTTTTCCAGTCTTTTCCATACAGCAATAGAGTAGTTGTATTTCCTATCTCTGAAAACTTGGGGAAAGGGGACATCTCTTTTATTACAACAATGGCAGAAACTATGAATGACAGATAGTGCTAGTTTATCATCTGGTTTAGAATCCAGTCTTTGTAAAATCATGATAAAGAGATATAACTACACACATACATATATACATATATGAATAGTATATTATTGTGTAATAAGGAAAGAAAACTTCTCAGTTAATACAAAAATGTACTTGTTGGAGATTAACATTTTGATTAAAGAACATTCTGATTGAGACTCTTGTAAATAGACATAGGTGACCTGTGATCCATGTAATGTGTTATGGCTTATCTGTTTGCTTTCAAAATCTTTTTCAATCTCAGCTCATTTTTAGCATTTTCCTTTGTACACCCAACTATGACACCCACAGACAACAATTTATTGTAATGCACATACCTTGCATCTCAAAGCTGTAACTGCTTCTCATAACTATAAAAAGCCTAGAGAGAACAGGAATGACTCAAGTTCTGCTTTCAGAACAAATGGGGTAGGGGAATCAAACAATTTCCATCAATCTTTAACACTGGATCAGCCACATATCCAAAAGCAATAACACACAGAATCTGCTCAAAAGAAAAAGTCTCAGTAGAAAAGATGTCAACCATACTTTTCATTTAAAAAGCACCAGGTCGTGGCCTTCTCACCCTTGATTCCACCATCAAAGGAAAAATTAATGAGCCCATTAATAAATTTAGTGGCTCAAAATTCTATTTTTTTAGAACTACCTTATGACCCAGCAATCCCTCTACTGGGTATATATCCCCAAAACTCAGAAACATTGATACGTAAAGACACATGCAGCCCCATGTTTATTGCAGCATTGTTCACAGTGGCCAGGACATGGAAACAACCAAAAAGCCCATCAATAGATGACTGGATAAAGAAGATGTGGCACATATACACTATGGAATACTACTCAGCCATAAGAAATGATGACATCGGAACATTTACAGCAAAATGGTGGGATCTTGATAACATGATACGAAGCGAAATAAGTAAATCAGAAAAAAACAGGAACTGTATTATTCCATACGTAGGTGGGACATAATAGTGAAACTAAGAGACATTGATAAGAGTGTGGTGGTTACGGGGGGGAGGGGGGAATGGGAGAGGGATAGGGGGTGGGGAGGGGCACAAAGAAAACAAGATAGAAGGTGACAGAGGACAATCTGACTTTGGGTGGTGGGTATGCAACATAATTGAACGACAAGATAACCTGGACTTGTTATCTTTGAATATATGTATAATTCCTTTGAGCCTCACTGTAGCCTCCTGGTCAAACAAAGTAACCCCCACCCCACCCAGGGATGGCATGTGCAAATGAAAAAAAAAGCAGTTAACTTGTGAATAAGGAGCTGCCATCCAGAACACGTTCAGTAGCCTATACATGGCCAAATCTCCACAGTCTGAGGTTGAAAGGAGGCTACCAGACCATCCAGAGCAGAGAATGCTCAGAGTCACACAAACTAGGCTTGGCATTTGCTCACACAACCCTCTTGTAGAGATGAAGGAAAATATAGTAACACTGACTTATGCAAAGATTTAACATATTCATTAAGAAAACATATCCTCTCATTCACATATTCTCTTTAAATTAAACTTTTAAAAAATAAATTTTACAAAAAAATTAGGAGGATATAATGGGCCATCTGTGCATTGAAAAACTTAAGGAATAAAATATTATAAATGCATATGAAGCCTTTCTCAAGTGTATTCTCTTCCTTCCCTACCCCACAGCGAAGTACTATACTGAATTTGTCAGTTCTTCATTCTCATGCATGACACTCTTTACCACATAGCTATAATCCATAAAAAATACATAGTATTAATGTTTTTAATTACATAAATATAATAGCACTGTACTGTGAATGTCACTTCTGTAGCTTGCATTCTTTTCCCTCAACATTATGTATCCCAGATGTAGTAGGCAATGAGTATTAAGATTTCTCAGCAAAGGACTGACAAGACTTTTTTTCTGTTTTGACTTAGACCATTGTCATCTTGGGAACACTTAGGTAAATGAATAATAACTGAAATCACTTTAAGCCCCACTAAGTCACTTTAAGTCACTTTAAGCCTCATTAAAGTTGTTACTGGGTTCAACTAAATGAACACTTGTGAATATTCTTCAAACTATTGGAAAGCAGATTGTCTCCCTCTTTATATATTTGTACACCATTTCTTCTTTTATAAATATTTGTACACTACACCACATCTCTTTATTCTATCTAACTCTAGGACAGAGAAATATATAGACACCAATATATCTTACAGTAGGAAAAAATTAACAAGAAGAATTCATTATGTTTGATCCTAGAAAAGTGGAAGTCATCATTGAAGACTTATGGTAGAATGGATATTAAAGACTGCATGCCTGAATCCCTCCAGAGCAGTCCCACTACATTATATCATAGGGTCTCTCCCCCTAAAGTGTCAGCCCCAAGAAGGCAGGGGTGGGTAAATGTAGGTTAAATTACCAGTCATCATTACATAAAAACTTCAAATAGTTTTTATCTTGACATTTTTATACCTGAGGCTAAATGTATTCTGCTTTAACCTGATCAGTTAAAGCCCTGTACCACTGTGCTGACAGGGGACCAGCCAGTTCCTGGGGCTATTCTGTCATGGCTACACATCAAGAGTCTTCATTGAATCACAAATCCTGCTTTCTTCAGGCCTTGAAAAAAAAAGGAAACTTATGTGTCAAAAGCCAGTATATTACTTTACAATAAGAAATATAACTGCTTAGGAGAACAGATTATGACAGTTGCCAAGCTTGGCATCTTGTATGACACAGAGTTCAAAGTCTCAGTGATGACATTTGATTTTTAAATCACTGAAGTCGGTGCCTCTCTGCAGCCTTGCAAGAGTTCTATTCAGTGTCAGCCAGAAGAAATGTCCTGCTTGCCCTTGACCAAGCTTACCTTTCTCAGAGTGCCATTTTACACTTAACAGGCTTCTAAGTAGAATAATGAATCTCCACTTTTAGTCCCCATTGAGTCCTTGCTGGTCTTTCCATTAGTTCTCATTTTTAAAAACTGATTGGGCAAAGCCTTGATCCCTAAAGCAAATCTCATGAGGGTACTGAACAGTATGTGTACAATCAATAGGTTGAGCTTAGTGCCATAAAACTTAAGGGGACTCTTTCTATATAAAAATTTGTACTTATAAACATCAGAAGATTAATAAAAAATTAATATCCCATGAAAGAAGCACATCTCTTCAAGAAAGTTATTATACAGTAGTTCATCAAATGTTTTAATTCTAAAAAGTATATATCAACTCAAATTAGTGAAGATATAAACAACAAAATAAAAAATTACACACATACTCGGAAAAGGAAAATTCAAGTGACATAAATCTTCTGTGACATTTTTACTAATATTCATCCATATCAGAATGTATGAGTTGGAAAAAAAGTAATGGATTTTTAGGCAAATCTTACAATGGTGTTTAAATTGACTTTGTTAGGCCAGAATAACCAAACTGTTACTGCTCAGTTCATCAGGAAATTAGAACATGTGATCAAACAAGTAAGTTTTTTTTTCTTTTTTGTGACACAAAGAGAGAGAGAGAGAGAGAGAGAGAGAGAGACAGATAGGGAAAGAAAGGCAAAAAGAGAGAGAGATGAGAAACATCAATTCTTCATTGCATCACCTTAGTTGTCCATTGATTGCTTTCTCATATGGGTTGATAGTAAGGCTACAGTGGAGGGAGTGACCTCTTGCTCAAGCCAGTTTCCTTGGGCTCAAGCCAGCAACCATGGGGTCATGTCTATGATACCACACTCAAACCAGAGACCCCACAAGTGTACAAATTTTCTGCTATAACATAAATAAGATCTGAGGATCTAAAACGATATTTCCCAACGTGGGGCCCATGCCCCACAGGGGGGCAATTTGATAGTTAATGGGGGCAATTTGAAAATGGACTCAACACGACTTTAACTCTTTCGCCCCGGGCCATTTAAATGCAATGCTAGATATTGCTGCCAAATTTAACAAAAAATGCAATTCTTAAATAATTGCAATAAATAATTATTAAGTATAATTTTGTTTGACGAGACCAAAATATCAACTGGATGATTGGTGTCATCAAGTAAACTTCATCCTGGCTTCACCGCGGAGCCTGCAGTCTGCCACGGGGAACCCCAGATGTTTTAAAAACTCGCTAAACAACGCAGTTATTCTCACCTAATTGGCCCATCGCAACTTCTGTAGTGTTTCACATCATTCAGTTGGTGTTAATTTGAAATAAGGGTCAGACAAAACTGTTGTAAAAGCTCGTCGATTTAATAAATATACATATATATTGTATAGATACAATTGGTAAGTATTTGATTTTATTTTGATCAATATTAAACTCTTTATTAAGTACTTCTTGCATTGGGGCTAGAAAGCAATAATATTTTATAAATATAATTGAGGCTATAATAGTGCATGCATGACAATTTTAATTTTAGAAGCATAACTTTCCAGAAAATTTTGTCAAGTGGAAAAAATATAGATACCTTTTGATTTGCGGTGGTAGTGTAGTAAATGTGTTATATACAATTAAATAAATATGAATTTTTAGTATACATTTACTCTATGTCACATTGAATATATTTTAACACATATTTTAATATTAGTTTTTAATTGATCTTATTTTTATTATAGACCATAGTAAAATGAGTGGTGCAAGCAAGAAAAAAACTCGTCAATATTTGGAGGAATATTTAAAATTTGGGTTCATACCCGCTGTTCACGATGAGCGGATTCCTTTTTGTCTTTTATGCCAGCAATGCTTGACCAACGAATCAATGAAACAATATCGTCTTGAGGCGCATTTGAAGGCAAAACATAGTGCTCATATTAATTCAGATTTCAGTTACTTTAAAACTTTAAAGAAAAATTTTGAAAAAAGAACAACATTAAAGTCTCTATTTACTGCTCATACTTCAACTAATAATCGTGTTCTTGAGGCTAGTTATGAAATTTCTTTATTCATCACTAAATCTGGAGAAAATCACACTATAGAAGAAAATGTAATAAAACCATCAATATCAGCATTTCTTAAAATGGTTCTTGAAAAAGATGACAAAGATGTAAAAGCTATGCCACTCAGTAACAATTCTGTTAGCAGAAGAATAGACAAAATGAGTGAGGATATTGAAAAACAACTTATTGAAAAGATTAAAACAAGAAAATTCTCCTTCCAAATGGATGAATCAACTTTGAGAGACAGTGAGGCAGTATTGATAACTTACATAAGATATATTGATAAAGGACATTTTGCTGAAGAAATGTTGTTCTGTAAAAGATTAGAAAGCACCACTACCTCCAAAGATATATATAATAAGCTAAAAAACTACTTAGATGTCAATGATATACCAATGAAAAATACAACATCTTGTGCTGCAGATGGTGCTCCCAATGTGATGGGCAAGAAAAATGGCTGCTTAAAATTGATGAAAGATGCGAATCCAGAAATGATTCTTGTGCATTGTGTTATTCATAGGGAAAACTTGGTAGCTAAAAACATCTCGCCTGTTCTGAATCAAGTATTACATACAGTAATAAAGTGTGTTAATGCTATTAAAGCTAGTGCCAAATATGAGCATCTTTTCAAGCTATTTTGTGAAGAACAAAATGAAGACCATGTGAGACTTTTACTTCATACTGAAGTAAGATGGCTATCTAAAGGAAACTGTTTGAAAAGATTTATGGAACTGTTTGATACTCTTAGTGATTTTTTAAGCGACAAACATGAAATGAAGTATCTGTTAACAATAGATGGTAAAGCATTTGTGAGTTATTTAGCCAATATCTTTGAAAAACTAAATATATTAAATAAGCAACTTCAAGGAACAAATAAAACTCTTGTCAATGCAAAAGCAAAGATATTTGGTTTCATTACCAATATTGAGTTATGTCAGAAACATATTAACAACAAAAACTTTAAACAGTTTCATTGGCTCCAAAAATGTGAAGTAACTGAAACCACTTTACTTGTTATTGTCAATCATTTGAATATTCTATCGGCTGATTTAAAAAAAGATTTTCTGACTTGAAACAAATTGATTTCCCAACATGGATGATGCAGCCAATGTTAGTGGATTTGTCTGATATATCAAATATGCAGTATCAAGAAGAACTCACGGAATTGCAAAATGATGAGTCAGTTAAAGCTTTATTTAATATCAAAGGAGCGATGGCATGGCTTTGTGAGGAAACAGAAATCAAATACCCAAATTCAACCAAATGTGCAAGAAAACTATTACTACCATTTCCATCTTCATTTTTAGCTGAATGTGGATTTAGTGCTGTAAATGATTTACTGGTAAAAAAAAAAGATATAGGATGGATATAACACAACGTGGAGACTTGAGACTAAAGCTAACCAAATTGGAACCTAATAAAAAATCTTTGTGTGGCAAGCATCAAGAGCAAGGATCACACTAAATTAAAATAATAAATTAATATAGAAAAATCTGTATTAAAATTATTTGGAATTTAAATTTTTGTTTTTCGTTATATGTTTTGAAATTTTACTACTGTGTTTTGTTAACAATTTCATAGTGATTTCTTCCTAGAACCTATCATTTATGTTTATTAAGTGAACCAGTCAATTTTTTAATGTTAAAAATTACGTATGTTACATAGGGGGGGACATAAAAATTTTAGAAAGGTTAAGGTGGGGCATGGCACAAAAAAGGTTGGGAAACACTGATCTAAAGTATAACATGGCAGCCTGACGAGTGGTGGTCCAGCAAATAGAGCATCAACCAGAAACACTAAGGTGCCTGGTTGGAAACCTTGTGGTTATTAGCTCAAGCATGGGATCAACAATATGATCCCAAAGTTGCTGGCTTGAGCCCAAGGTTGCTGGCTCAACATAAGCACCACACTCAAGGCACATATGATAAGCAATCAATGAACAACTAAAGTGACTGGACACCTTTCTCTTTTAGGCATGACCCTTTCCACGATTACACATGAAAGAGTGGGGCATGCATTCACTAAAGTTTTTATTTCTGAGTGTTGGGAAAAAAGTCCTGTCACATCAGGACTGGATAAATGTATGATTATCACATCTTTGTTTATTAGGATTGAGAAGATGATCCCTATAGTAATCGAAGATCTCTATGAGAAAATAGAAATCAATAACATAATTTATAAAAACATAGTATCTTTGCTTTATAGGCAGATAAAAATTTATAATATCTTACCTGGTGCTACACAGTATAGAAAAAGATTGTTTTTTTTAAAAAAAGTAAAATAGAACCAAATTTGCATCAATACCAACAATTTATATTTTAAGACAAAACTAATTCCTGTGTGCTGTTGGTCAGGGAGCAGGGATTACACTGAGCCTCTATCAAAGCACAAGCAGCAGGCTACTGCTGACAGTTTCTAATCCTGCCCCTCTGTCTGGGAATGTGGGTGCCTGTGACTAGGGCACTTGGGGAAACCACTAGCACAATGGCCCCACTCAACAACCAGGATATTGGTAGGTAATGAGGGTAAAGGCTTGCTTGCCTTTGCCAGGGTTTGGTGCCAGCATTAGCTCCTGTGGGCTGAGCTGCTGTGGGCACACACTTTCCTTGGCTTGAATCTCTCTGCTTCAGCCCAGCTCCTTCCATGCCCCTAGCCCTCACTTTTTCTCAGTTCCAAGTGAAAGAGCCCTTGCTCAGTTTAGTGAAGAAGGTGGAGTGTTCCATTCTTCATTTTATTTCTTTCAGGGTAGATTATATATTTAGCCACCTCTTCACCCAATCATACCTTTGTTCTTTGTGTAGCAGTTACAGACACTCCTGCAATTTTCTGTCTCTAGTTGTAGAAGTTGTTGAAGTTTTGGAAAGAGGTATTGAGAGTGCTTTGTATGGTGCTATTTCTGATATCACCCTCAAATTTATAATTATAAATTTGAAAACAAAATGCTATTTTTATAATACAAAATGCATACAAAGATCTTGCTCATAAGAAATACATAAAAACAATTCTTAAAATGAAGGAACAGTATGGTGGGAAAATGAGGCAAATTATAAATTCTTTTACATTTAAGATGACCTGAGTTAAAAAATCTTACAAGAAACAGAAAGTATAGCCTGACCCATGGTGTTGCAATAAATATGCATTGACCCTGAAGGCTGAGGTTGCAATTTGAAAGCCCAAGGTCGCCAGCTTGACTACTGTGGTATCAACAAGATCTAAATGCTGGCTTGAGCCCAAAGGTCATGGTCTTGAAGCCTGAAGTTGCTAGGGTCTTGACGTTCATTTTCCCCCTCACCCACCTTATTCCTGTGCAGGCAAATACAAAAATCAATCAATGCAGAGCAAAAGTGAAGAAATAATGACTCAATACTTCTCTCTTTCTCCCTCTACATTCCTTCCTATCTCTTAAAAAAAAGAAAGAAAAGAAAAAGTACAAAATAACTATAAAGAAAATAAGTATAAGTATATGCTGAAACAAAAATATGTGAGTAATTAACCTCTTAAAGTACAGCAGGTAAGTGTTCACTGAAGAGGTGATACTTAAATACAGTCTTGAAGAATTATCATTCACTTACTAATGTGCAAACATTTATTTGGTTTGCTTATGTTCCTCAAACCCTTCACAATCTTAAGGAAAGTTGTCAATACCAGCCCTTGACAAAGTTTTGGGAGATGACTTCTGAACTCTTGGAATTTTATACCTGATCACTACTTGGCCTTTTGCCTAAGCTCCAGTGTACTATGTGTAAAATATTACACCTTGTAAGAATGTTTATATATGCCTGAATTCTTGGGCCATGCTGTATTCAGTTTGATCTCTGGGTGGTTTGACTTCAAGGAGATGGTGTCAGTAATGTGGAGGTTGAACCCCAATGGGACTTAACACCCCCCAATAAAAGACCATAGGTACAAAATCTCTGGCAAGTTTTCCTGGTTTGCAATACTCTTATAAACTGTCCCACATTGTTACTAATCAAATTAAGCATCTTCATATGACTGTATTAAAAAAAGATACTTGGAAGCTTGTGCCTGCTTCCTCCTGAATTTCATAACATGCACCATTTCTCTTTGTTAATTTTAATATATGTCCTTTCACATTAATAAAACAAAACCATGAGTATAACAGTTTTCTGAATCCAGTGAGTCTAAGACAATCACTGAGACGGAGGGTGGTCCTGGAGACCCCTAACTCAACAAGGATAGAAAAATACAGCATATAAACTAAGAAAAGCAGGTTCAAGGTTTTCAATTGAATAAATGGAGTCTATAAAAATAGAAATATAATTAAATATACATTTATGTTTACATATACACATACATATATATACATAAATTAAAAAATTAATAAATTTGCAACATCTAAATTGAGGAACTTTTTGTTGAAAATGACAAATGAGAAAAAGACATTCTCTTCTGAGCATAAAAACACCCAATATCACAAACGACTCCATTTTACCTGTTAAAATGAGTGACATGATAAAAGTATTATCAGGTGTTTTGGAGGTTTTGAACTCAATAAGTTGATTCTCAGAGTCTTTAAATTTTTACATCCATCTGGCAAGCTGACATCACTGTCAATGAAAACAAAAATCCATCTTTTCCTCTTTCAATTTCTGTTGAATTACCATTACGGTATTTAGAAGATACACAACACTGAAAACAATTCAGGTAGAAAAGGGGGCAAGGCACACAAATCAGAATTATGCAGTTTTAAGAAATGTACATGCAAAAGATCATATAAACAATATGAAGAAACCCATCCAGTGTAAACAAGGCATGGTGGAATACATCTTAGAAAGACTCTTATTATCCATAAAGATTTTCGTAAAGAAGCTAAATTTAGAAATTTGAGGCATGAAATGAAGTCTCAAGGAGACACCAGGGAAAAAAAGTAAAGTTTGTAGAGATTAGCAAATCCTACCTTTTAAAAAGTATTTAGTGAGAGAACAGGAAGTGGAGGCAGACTGCTGCATGTACCCTGACCAGAATCCACACAGCACGACCAATAGATGGTGATGCTCTGCAAATACAGGGCTTCTGCTCCATTGCAACTGAAGTAATTTATTAGTGCCTCAGGCAGAAGCTGAGGAGCCATCCTCAGTGCCTGTGGACAACTCATTTCAATCAAGCACATGGGAAGAAGAAAGAGAGAACTGAGAGGGGGAGGTGTGGAGAAGAAGAAGGGTGCGTCTCCTTTATTCTCTCACCCAGAATTGAACCAAAGGTCCATATGTTGGGTTCTACCCACTGCACTAACCAGCCAGGGTCACCACTTGCATTTATGAGCAAGTATACCATTGTAATGAGCTTAGATTTTTTAAATTTATTTATTAAATTTAATGCAGTGACATTGATAAATCAGGGTACATATGTTGAGAGAAAACATCTCTAGATTATTTTGACATTTGATTGTGCTGTATACCACTCCCCCAAAGTTAAATTGTCTTCTGTCACCTTCTATCTGGTTTTCTTTGTGCCCCTCCCCTCCACCAACCCCTCTCTCCTTCTTCACCCCATCCCCCTCCCCCCAACCCCTACCCCTGTTGCCATCACATTCTTCTTCATGTCTCTGAGTCTCATTTTTATGTTCCTTCTATGTATGGATTCATGTAGTTCTTAGTTTTTTTTCTGATTTACTTATTTCACTCCGTATGTTATCAAGCTCCATCCATGTTATTGTAAATGATCCGATGTCATCATTTCTTATGGCTGAGTAGTACTCCATAGTATATATGTACCAAAGCTTTTTAATCCACTCGTCCTCTGACGGACACTTGGGTTGTTTCCAGATCTTTGCTATTGTGAACAATGTTGCCACAAACATGGGAGTGCATTTCTCCTTTTTGAGCCATTCTATGGTGTCCTGGGGGTATATTCCTAAAAGTGGGATAGCTGGGTCAAAAGGCAGTTCGATTTTCAGTTTTTTGAGGAATCTCTATACTGTTTTCCACAGAGGTTGCACCAGTCTGCATTCCCACCAGCAGTGCAGGAGGGTTCCCTTTTCTCCACATCCTCGCCAGCACTTATTCTGTGTTGTTTTGTTGATGAGCACCATTCTGACTGGTGTGAGGTGATATCTCATTGTGGTTTTAATTTGCATTTCTCTAATGATTAGTGATGTTGAGCCTTTTTTCATATGCCTATTGGCCATCTGTATGTCCTCTTTGGAGAAGTGTCTATTTATCTCTTTTGCCCATTTTTGGATTGAATTGTTTGTCTTCCTGGTGTTGAGATTTACGAGTTCTTTATAAATATTGGTTATTAACCCCTTATCCAACGTATTGTCAAATATGTTCTCCCATTGTGTAGTTTGTCTTTTTATTCTATTCTTGCTGTCTTTAGCTGTGCAAAAGCTTTTTAGTTTGATATATTCCCATTTGTTTATCCTGTCTTTTATTTCTCTTCCCCATGGAGATAAATCAGCAAATATATTGCTCCGAGAGATGGCAGAGAACTTACTGCCTATGTTTTCTTGTAAGATGCTTATGGTTTCATGGCCTACATTTATGTCTTTTATCCATTTTGAGTTTATTTTTGTGAGTGGTGTAAGCTGGTGATCTAGTTTCATTTTCTTGCAGGTAGCTGTCCAATTTTCCCAACACCATTTGTTAAAGAGGTCGTCTTTACTCCATTGTATTTCCTTGCCTCCTTTGTCAAATATCAGTTGTCCATAGAACTGTGGGTTTATTCCTGGGTTCTCTGTTCTGTTCCATTGATCTATATGCCTGTTCTTATGCCAGTACCAGGCTGTTCTGAGTACAGTGGCCTTGTAGTATAACTTGATATCAGGAAGTGTGATACCTCCCACTTTATTCTTCTTTTATAAGATTGCTGAGGCTATTTGTGTTTTCTTTTGGTTCCATATAAATTTTTGGAATATGTGGTCTATATCTTTGAAGTATGTCATTGGTATTTTAATTGGTATTGCATTGACTTTATAGATTGCTTTGAGTAATATAGATATTTTAATGATGTTTATTCTTCCTAATCATGAGCACGGTATATGCTTCCACTTGTTTGTATCTTCCTTGATTTCTTTTATCAATGCTTTGTAATTCTCCAAGTACAAGTCTTTAGTCTCCGTGGTTAAGTTTATTCCTAGGTACTTTATTTTTTTGGTTGTAATTGTGAAGGGGATTGTTTTCTTAATTTCTCTTTCTGACTGTTCATTGTTGGTGTATAAAAATGCCTCTGATTTCTAGTATTAATTTTATATCCTGCCACTTTGCTGAATTCATTTATCAGGTCCAGTAGCTTTTTGACTGAGATTTTAGGGTTTTCTATATACAATATCATATCATCTGCAAATAATGATAGTTTTACTTCTTCTTTTCTCACTTGAATTCCTTTTATTTTTTCTTCTTGTTTGATAGTGGTGGCTAGGACTTCCAGGACCATGTTAAATAAGAGTGGTGAAATAAGTACTGAAAACAAAAAGAAAATTTCACAGCTCAAGTGGTGAGGCATTGATGCCATTGGAAAATGGAAAAAGCTTTAAATGTAAAACTAAACTATCTACATAAGCCACATGGCAGGCTAAAACCTTTGTTATCCATGCAGTCATCCACAAGAAGTTAGAATGCCAAACATGCTTCATCTATAGAAAATAATGAGAGTTTCTATTATCTGCACAGTACAAAGTAGGCCAACTCAAAAAAAAATTCTTGACTATTAAGAAGCTGATCTATGAGTTCCAAGCAGGTAAACTTGGAGAAATTTGGAATAGTGGCACAGCACACTTAGAGGGTAAAAATAGCCACACCATTTCCCACACACCTTGCCCTATGATCCTGTTCCATCTAGCTGTTCTTGAGTCACATGCTTTTCAAATGAACAGGTAAAGTTCATGTTGGAATACACTCACCAGCCCTGCATCTTCATATCCTGGCACCAGTTTTCCTGAGACTTAGAAACACTGAGTGGAAAAACTGGGAATATGCCTGACCTGTGGTGGCGCTGTAGATAAAGCATCGACCTAGAAATGCTGAGGTCGCCAGTTCAAAACCCTGGGCTTGCCTAGTCAAGGCACATATGGGAGTTGATGCTTCCTGCTCCTCCCCCCCTCTCTCTCCCTGTCTGTCTCCTCTCTAAAAATGAATAAATAAAATAAAATAAAAAAACTGGGAATACATCAACCATAACTGAAAGAAACCCAGCCCATAATTCTCGCCATTTTTCTCAAGGCTGAAATCAACATTTGTTTTCTATTTAAGTTATTTAAAATTTATCTTTAATCAACTCAAAACTCCGAAGAAAATATCCACAAAGCAAAGTCATTAACTATGCCTCATATCTCTTTTGCTTCCTGTATTGCCTATTTAAGTGAATTCAGTCATTCAACAACAAGCAAAGGAAAAGTAAAATAAAATAAACGAGGCAGCAGAGATTTTCTAAAACCACATACAAACACAAAACCATTTCATTAAAACACCTTTCAACCCAGGGTACTAATGGGGTCCCTATTGAGAATACATTTGTAAAAAAAAATGTACAATGGTAATAAGAAACCAATATTATTAAAGTGAGTCAACAAACACAATAAAACAACAAGTAACAACATAAATCACAGAAATTAAAAAGTCTGGAAAGGACTTTAAATATGTGTAACATATTCAGGATTATGAAAGAATAATTAATCTATGAAAATTGGTAGATATAAAAAACAATCAAGAAGAAAATATACTCATTGAATAAACTCAAAACACAGCTTCAATAGTAAGCAAGAGATAAATAAAAATTAAATTATCAAGGTAAAATATAGATATGAAGAAATTACATAGAATTTGGCACAGAGATGAGGAGAGATAGAAACTACTAAGAAAGTTAGAAAACTGAATTAGAAACTCCAGGATCTGTCAAATAAAAGTTCTAGAAATTTATTTAACAAAATGAGGCAAAGATGTTCTTTAAAGAAATAATGGCCAAAATTTTCACAAATGAAGAAATAAGTCCTCAAATTGTAATCCAAATCCTAAGCAGAATAATTCAAAGTAAATCCACATCTAAACAAAACAAAGATGGAGCAAAATCTTCTACTAGCATATAACTGCTAGTATTAAAATAAAATCAAGACTAACAGCAGAACTTGTTAGTGAAAATCACCAAAATAAATATGAGGAAAATTCAAGATGGTGGCAAATGGATGGATGTTACACTCACCTTCTTCCAGTAGTTACAACTAAATTTAATTACAATCATTCTGAATAAACAACTCTAGATTAATGAGCAGTAATATTTTAACCTCCTAAGAAAGAAAGGTCACAGTCCCACACCAGGATCACATCCCAGCGTTCTAGAGACAAAAAGAGAAGTATCCATAACTTTTGGTGTAAAAAAGCCAGGGGAATTGAAGCTGAGTTTGAGTATTGAGGCTGAGGAAACAGAGGGCTGCTGGTGTTTCAGGCAGTTTTCCTTAAAGTGTATTCCCACCCCACACACATATATTTATACTGACTCCCTCTGAGTTCAAGCACTGGGGCAGCTGCAAGAAAGGCACAAGAGAAAAAAGAGAAAGAAATGAATTTGACAGAATCAAGGCAAAAGCTGGAGGAACAGCATTCTCCCAGGCAGAAAGTGCTGGCAGAGATTATTACTGTATCTTTGATAAACCATTCACCACAGAAAGTCCAGCAGATGTCATATCTGAATTTAACCAATATGGTCACAAGTTTGCCCTGCCCCAGTGATTACGTAAGCACACTGCAACCTATTTCTGAGCCCAGCCAAGTGGTTTCTCCATATGAATGTCCTGTCTTAGTTAAATGAGAGTCAGGGAAGAAGTGAACTAAACTTTTCACAGAAATATGACCAACTAAATGGGGCAAATGCAAGAGATTATTTCACTCTCTGCCCTCCTCTCACTTAAAAAAAGAAAGAAAAAAGAAGAAAAGATGTAAATTGTATAATTATTCTTTAAGTCATGAATTGCTTTTCTCTTGCTTCCAAGATTTTCTTAGCATGTCTTTCAGCTCTTTGACTGATATATTTAGGTTTGGTGCACTTTGCATTTATCATATTTAAAGTTTTTCTAACTTTTGCAATCTTGAGATTAATGTATTTCATAAAGTTTGGAACATTTTTGCTATTTTTTATATTTCTTACTACTAACAAATTTCCTGGGACTATCAGTACATTTGTGTTGGAATTTTGATGTGGTCCCTCTTTCAGGTCTATTTTGCTTGGATACTTTTAAATTATCTATCAACAAATTTACTCAAGCCTGTTATTGAGCCCAGATATGTAATGAAATTTTTACTATGGATATTGTACTTTTCATCTCTATGGGTTATCATTTTTAGTTCTCTCTTCAGACTTTCCTGTAGTTTGATGCATTGTCATTATATTTTACTTTATGCTTTGAAAGGTTCCTTTTATCCTTGGAAATATTTATACTAGCTACTTTGAAATCTTTGTCTGCTAACTTCAGTGTTTGGGTTCAGTTGATTATTGACTGAAGATTTTTACTCCTGAGGATACGTTACAATTGCCTGTTTTTTTGAAGGTTTCCACAACTTGATATCTAATGTAATGTAGCAACTGCTAATTCTTTCGTATTTTTCTATGGGTTGTCACTATGTCTTAGTAGATTGCTTAGACTTAAAGTATAAAATCTATCTTCTATGCAGTTTGTTGCCACTGATGACTCTCTTCTATGTATATATAGACATGTTGGTTTGTCTGTTGTATTTCTTTGCATGGCTTCCTGGGGTTTGCTTCTGTATCTTCATAGTTCAGTAGTCAGCCTGAACATTGGCAGGAGTTGTGGTCAAATATCTTGAACCTATGAGCCTTACAACCACTTATAATTGATTCTGTAGTTTTGAAATCACATTCAAAGTTGCAGCCAGTTTTTAGTTTTACTTGGCCTCTTGTATTTGATGGGCTTTCTTGGGTCTTTTATTTATTTATTTATTATCATTATTATTTTGGTGACAGTGACAAATGAGGAACAGATAAATACAGACAGACAGAAATGGAGAGAGTTGAGAAGCATCAACTCTTCATTGAAGCACCTCAGTGACTCATTAATTGCTTTCTCATATGTGACCTGACTGGGAAGTGGGGACACAGCAGACTGCGCTTAAGTCAGCAACCTTGGGCCCAAACTGATGAGCCCTGCTCAAACCTGATAAACCCGTGCTCAAGCCAGCAACAATGAGGTTTCAAACGTGAGCCCTCCACATCCCAGTTGATGTTCTATCCACTGTGTCACTGCCTGGTTAGGAATCTTGAGTTTTCCTTTTAGTTGGTCAGATTTGTGTGGAAAGATTATTTCACTCCTTCTGTGACTCTCATTTTTAATATCTCATATTTATTTTCTTTGGGAATTCTACTTGCTCTGTGATCTTAACCTAAGGACAGAAAAGCTGTTTTTTTCTGAGATATCTATATTTAAAACTTCTGTTTTCATATATGTTCTTTTCTTTTTTTTTTTTTAATAAATTTTTATTAGTGGTAATGGGATGACATTAATAAATCAGGGTACATATATTCAAAGAAAACATGTCTAGGTTATTTTGTCATCAAATTATGTTGCAAACCCCTCGCCCAAAGTCAGATTGTCCTCCGTCACCCTCTATCTAGTTCTCTGTGCCCCTCCCCCTCCCCCTAACTCTCTCCCTCCCTCCCTCCCATGTCCTCCCTCTCCCCCCCTTGGTAACCACCACACTCTTGTCCATGTCTCTTAGTCTCATTTTTATGTTCCACCAAAGTATGGAATCATGTAGTTCTTGTTTTTTTCTGATTTACTTATTTCACTCCTTATAATGTTATCAAGATCCCACCATTTTGCTGTAAATGATCTGACCCCAAAACCTCAGAAACATTGATATGTGAAGACACATGTAGCCCCATGTTCATTGCAGCACTGTTCACAGTGGCCAAGACATGGAAACAACCAAAAAGCCCTTCAATAGAAGACTGGATAAAGAAGATGTGGCACATATACACTATGGAATACTACTCAGCCATAAGAAATGATGACATCAGATCATTTACAGCAAAATGGTGGGATCTTGATGTTCTTTTCTTGTAATTGATTCTACTTCATATGGTAGCAAAGCTACTGTTTTTCTTTGTAAGTTTATCAATTTCAGAAAGAGAAAGGGGGGAGAGAGTGAAACTTCAATTTTTTGTTCCACTTATTTATGCATTCATTGGTTGATTCTTGTATTTTCCTGACTGCAGATTGGACCTGTAACTTTGGCATATCAGGACAATGCTGCAACCAGTTAATCTACCTTGCCAGGGTCTAAGCTGCTGTTTTTATGGCCATTCCCCATTCTAGTGAAAATAAACTTGCAGACCAGACTATCGACGTGGGAGTGGGTAATCATAAGATTATCCTAAGGAGAAAGGCCAGTGCCTTTCACTGTTTTTATCTGAAACTCTAGTGTTTTTTTAGAGTAATTACTGTATGTTTATGTGACAGTTTTGTCCAGTTTTAGATCTGTGCTTTGAAAAAAGGATTTTCTTTTCATTCTTTCATTAGTTGAAGTTAGGTATCTGTTTATGTTTTTATTTTTGTACATTCAAAGCTCCTATCCAAGTGCTCAATTGCCAACTATTGTATTAGCTACTACATTGGACATTGTAGATATAGCACATTTTTATTATTAAGAAAATTTTTATTTATTACACAGTAATGCTCTAAAATATTTGATACAAATGGTAACTAATAATAATAGCTAACATTTTTTTGAGGACTTAAAGTGTGTCTAATTTTACAGTTATTAATATATGCAGTTTTCAACGTATTTTAACATAGGTACTATTATTATCTTTCCTATTTCTGCTAATACTCCAGTGCTAAGAAACTACTAACCCAAAACCGCATGACTCAGAAAGGGGTGGGCTTAGAATTGAAACCAAATTGGTCTGCTTCCAGAGTCTGTGTCATTAATTATTTTTTTATATTTGCCTCTATGAAAAATGGTGCTAGGTTTCTGATTTTAAAAATTTTTTAATGTTTGGCTTGTTTGGAATGTTCTTTGATTTTTTGTGGGGGAGGGTAAATGATTCTTTTTATATTTAATTTTCTTAGACTTTTTATTAATGTCTGAATTTTATCATATGCCATTTTAGTATTTATATAATAAATATATGGCTTTCTCTTTTAGTTTTTTGATAAGATCAGTTTGTTAATATTTGTGCTGTTAAATAGTTTAATTCCTGATATAATTCTTGGTTGATCATATTTTTTGACAGATTGCTAAGTTAATTACTAACATTATGTTTATACATATAGAATGAAGGTATTAGAATGGTCTGCAGTTTTTTTTTCCATTGTTGTTGTCAACTCTGAATATTAAAATAATGGGATTTATGAAATAAATTGAGATTTTTTTTATACTCATTCTAGATGAATTTAAATAAAGATGGAACGCTGGGTGGTCTGTTATTTAAATATTACTTTTTATAAAAGAAGTTTGCTTTGAATTTTTTTTAAGTAGCAGTGCTTTCCATATGATATGCTAATCTTTATTTCAGTGTGTATTTAACTTTTAAAAATATTTATTGGATCATAATCTGTATATGGACTGTATAATTATTGCCTTCTGTAATTGAAAGTATTTTTAGGAGTGACGTCACGGAAATGGCGCCGTGAGAAGCACGTCCGACAGCTCTCCCCTAAATCACAACAAATTTATCAACTAGAAACAGAAAAATTTATCCTCGGAGCATTCCGGAGTTCCACACAAACTGAAAGCAAAAGGACTGTTATCACTTGAATCTGAGAGACGAGGGTGTGGAGGAAGCTACCGCAGCAGCGACGCTCATTCAAGCCGCGAGGGAGTGCGCCTGCGGTGAGTCAGCCCATATACTTGGGAACCGCGAGCTGCCGCGAGCCGCCGCCGCGAGCGGCCGCTGCGAACCGCCACCGCGAGCGGCCGCCATGAGCCACCGCGCGCGCGCCTGGTCCGGTTGAGCACCGCTGACGTTCCCAGCGGCCCGCACACTGCGAGTGGGGGTCGCCGGCCACCGGTGCCCGGAGCGCCCCATTCGCGCGCGTGCCTTGGGCATTCCACGTGCCCAGGGCGCCCTGCTGGCCCGCACACCCAAGGGGCTCCATTATCCTGCGCCTGGTGCGGTCCAGCCGCCAGCGGCGGGGCGAGCGGGAGAGGCTTGGGAGATTCTCTCTGTGGGCGGGGCACCTCACCCAGCCATTCAAGCTAACAATCAAGCGTTGGGGGAGGGGCGTAAGCAGGCAGCCTAAAATACCTTCGGAAGCACAGCTGTGACCCAATCACTGAAATTAGCTTAACCCATAAAATCTGTGCACCCTCGGTTCTAATTGATAAGATCTCTCTCAGTTCAGCGATCCAAGACAAAAGGCATGATATTTTTTAGTGCCTCTCGCTAAAGGAGCGGGGGCAACTTCTGATTGATAGAGCCTCCATATTCAGGGATAAATGCTAACAAGAAGGACTTGGCAGATAATAAGGTCTATACTACACTAGTCGTAAGCAGAGACTAGTGCCTCTTCTTCCCTGCAAAAACAGGCTACAAAGTGTGGAAAGCCTGGGTTGAGAGGTCCAACTAAATGATAGGCACTGAACAGTCACCTTGACAACAATTGACTCCCACCCCCGCCTGATTACACTGGAGGCCCTGACTGTCAGAGCCTTTCCCAAAGCCTTGCACTGAGTGGGGATAGAGTGGGGATTTCCCAGCTCTTTGAGCCTCTTACTCCCCAGGCAGAAGCAGTTGCAGCCTTATAGCTGGATCACCAGGCTGCTAATTCAGAAAGGGGGGACTAGGAGAGAGAATCCAGGAAAGCAAACTCTCTCATCGTTGGACCCTGCAAACGCCAACAAGCCTTTACTTCTAGCAAGACTAAAGCCAATTATATGACATTGACATAGAATCCCATCAACTGCAAATCCCTACCTAAGAGTGACACAGGGGCAGAGCCTGGGGTACAGAGTCACCGACTAGGAAGAGGGAGAGAAAAGAAAAAGGAAGAAGTTAACCTCTCAAAATCAAGAAAAACCCACAGACTTTACAACTTGATCCACTAATTTTTTTTTTTTTGTTGTTGTTGTTTGTTTCTTCTATCTTTTTGCCTTTATTTCCTCTACCTCGGTCCTTCTATTCTCTGCCCATCTTATGCTTCCCCTTTCTTGAACTACACTACCCATGAGTGTTGCATTTTATTTTTCTTCTTCATCCTCACCCTCCTTTAAGGTTATACTCCAAAACACTTAACTCTCACTCTCTCCTCTTTTGTTTTTTTTTTGTTTTTTTTTGTCTTGCTTTATTTTGTTTATTTCTCCTCCTATTTTATTTCTTCCTTCGTTTTTCTCTTTTTCTTATTTTTTCCTTTCTATTCGTTTTTTCTTTTCTCATTTTACTTTCCTCCCATATAATCCTCAATCACGAACAAATTAGTTAATTTGGGACTCAAGGCTTTTTTTTTGGCTTTATTTCTCTTTTTTGCTTTTGTTTTTATTTTCTTTCTCTTGTTTGTTTATTTTTGTGGCATTTTGGGTCCTCCCAACCCAAGGTCTCCATTGTATTTAGTCTTCGCTCCACTTAATACAACAGATTTTTACTTATTATTTTTATTTTTTCTTCTTTATTATTCTTTTTTGGATTTTATTTCTAATTCCCTCTTATCCCTCTCATTATATCTCTTAGTTGACCATCACTTACAAGCAAATCATCTTATGCTTGTCTAAGATTTTCTTCATTTTTTTTTTTTTTTTTGCATTTAGTAGGTCCCTACTCCCTTTTTTTTGCCCCTTGAACTCTTCACCCCAAATCAGGCCCTCCATTATAGGCACAATATTTCCCTGAGGAGGGGAGAGGAGGGAAAGAGAAGAGAGAAAAAAAGGGGGTAGCCCTGGCCGGTTGGCTCAGTTGGTCAGCCTAGGGTGCGGAGGACCCGGGTTTGATTCCCAGCCAGGGCACACAGGAGAAGCGCCCATTTGCTTCTCCACCCCTCCACCACGCTTTCCTATCTGTCTCTCTCTTCCCCTCCTGCAGCCAAGGCTCCATTGGAGCAAAGATGGCCCAGGTGCTGGGGATGGCTCTGTGGCCTCTGCCCCAGGCGCTAGAGTGGCTCTGGTCACAACATGGCGACGCCCAGGATGGGCAGAGCATCGCCCCCGGTGGGCAGAGCGTCGCCCCTGGTGGGCGTGCCGGGTGGATCCCGGTCGGGCGCATGCGGGAGTCTGTCTGACGGTCTCTCCCTGTTTCCAGCTTCAGAAAAATGAAAAAAAAAAAAAGAAAAAGAAAAAAAGGGGGAAATAATAAATTATTACTGTTTTTTTTGTGGGGTGTTTTACCCTTTTTTTTTTCTTTTTACTCTTTATTAATTCTAATTAGTGCTATCAATAAGACCACCCTCAGATGCCAATAAGAAAGAGGAAATCGAATATTATGGATACAAAAGAAAGAGAGGTAACACAAATAGATGTGGAAAAATCTATGGAGAAAAGACTTAACATATTGGAAGCCTTGGAGCTAAATGAAAGAGAATTTAAAATAGAAATCTTAAAAATACTCAGAGATATACAAGAAAACACAGAAAGGCAATATAGGGAGATCAGAAAACAACTCAATGAACACAAAGAATATATTACCAAGGAAATTGAAACTATAAAAACAAATCAAACAGAAATGAAAAACTCAATTCACGAGCTGAAAAACAAGGTAACAAGCTTAGCTAACAGAACAGCCCAGATTGAAGATAGGATTAGTGAAATAGAAGACAAACAACCTGAGGCACAACAGAGAGAAGAAGAAAGAGACTCAAAAATAATAAAAAATGAGAAAGCCCTACAGGAATTGTCTGACTCCATCAGAAAGAATAACATAAGAATAATAGGTATATCAGAGGGAGAAGAGAAAGAAAATGGAATGGAGAATATACTCAAACAAATAATAGACGAGAACTTCCCAAGCCTGTGGAAGGAACTAAAGCCTCAAATTCAAGAAGCAAACAGAACACCAAGTTTTCTTAACCCCAACAAACCCACTCCAAGGCACATCATAATAAAGATGACACAAACCAATGACAAAGAAAAAATTCTCAAGGCAGCCAGGGAAAAGAAGAGTACAACATATAAAGGAAGGCCTATTAGATTATCATCAGATTTCTCAGCAGAAACTCTACAAGCTAGAAGAGAGTGGACCCCAATATTTAAAGCCCTGAAAGAGAGGAACTTTCAGCCAAGAATACTATACCCATCAAAGCTATCCTTCAAGTATGAAGGAGATATAAAAACATTCACAAATACAGAAAAGATGAGAGAATTTATCAACAGAAAGCCCCCACTCCAGGAAATACTAAGGGGGTTTTCCAACCAGATTCAAAGAACAAAAGAAAACAACACCACAAGTAACAGCTCCACCAAGAACACAATAAAATCAAACTTAAACTGTGACAACAAAGGAAAAAAAGGGGGGAGAGGATGGAGATTAACAGTAGCAAAGAATGATGAAGTGCAGAAATACTTATAAGATAGGGTACTACAATGAATATCGTAGGTACCCTTTTCATTACTTAATGGTAACCACCCTTAAAAAAACCACCACAAAAACACTTGACTTAAAAAAGGTAGCAACAGAGGAAAGAAGTATGGAACACAAACAAACAAAAACAAATGATAGAAAAACAAAAGAGAAGAATCAAACTAGATACAAAACTAACAGAAAGCATTTTATAAAATGGCAGTAGGGAACCCACAAGTGTCAATAATTACACTAAATGTAAATGGATTAAACTTACCAATAAAAAGACACAGAGTAGCAGAATGGATTAAAAAAGAAAATCCAACTATATGCTGCCTACGAGAAACACATCTAAGCAACAAGGATAAAAACAAATTCAAAGTGAAAGGCTGGAAAACAATACTCCAAGCAAACAACACCCAAAAAAAAGCAGGTGTAGCAATACTCATATCTAATAATGCTGACTACAAGACAAAAAAAGTACTCAGAGACAAAAATGGTCATTTCATAATGATTAAAGGGAAGTTGAATGAAGAAGACATAACAATCCTTAATATATATGCACCAAATCAAGGAGCACCAAAATATTTAAGACAGCTACTTATTGACCTTAAAACAAAAACTAACAAAAATACAATCATACTTGGAGACCTCAATACACCGCTGACGGCTCTAGATCGGTCATCCAAACAGAGAATCAATAAAGATATAGTGGCCTTAAACGAAATACTAGAACACCTGGATATGATAGACATCTACAGGACACTTCATCCCAAAGCGACAGAGTTTACATTTTTCTCTAGTGTACATGGAACATTCTCAAGAATTGACCATATGTTGGGCCACAAAGACAATATCAGCAAATTTAGAAAAATTGAAATTGTACCAAGCATATTTTCTGATCATAAAGCCTTGAAACTAGAATTCAACTGCAAAAAAGAGGGGGAAAAACCCACAAAAATGTGGAAACTAAACAACATACTTCTAAAAAATGAATGGGTCAAAGAAGAAATAAGCGCAGAAATCAAAAGATATATACAGACAAATGAAAATGAAAATACGACATATCAGAATCTCTGGGATGCAGCAAAAGCAGTAATAAGAGGAAAGTTCATATCATTTCAGGCCTATATGAACAAACAAGAGAGAGCCGAAGTAAACCACTTAACTTTACACCTTAAGGAACTAGAAAAAGAAGAACAAAGACAACCCAAAACCAGCCGAAGAAAGGAGATAATAAAAATCAGAGCAGAAATAAATGAAATAGAGAACAGAAAAACTATAGAAGAAATCCTTAAAACAAGGAGCTGGTTCTTTGAAAAGATCAACAAAATTGACAAACCCTTGGCAAGACTCACCAAGAAAAAAAGACACAGGACTCAAATAAATAAAATCCAAAATGAAAGAGGAGAGATGACTACAGACATCATAGAAATACAAAGAATTATTGTAGAATACTATGAAAAATTATATGCCACCAAATACAACAATCTAGAAGAAATGGATAAATTCCTAGAACAATACAACCTTCCTAGACTGAGTCATGAAGAAGCAGAAAGCCTAAACAGACCAATCAGCAGGGAGGAAATAAAAAAAACTATTAAAAATCTCCCCAAAAATAAAAGTCCAGGCCCAGACGGTTATACTAGTGAATTCTATCAAACATGCAAAGAAGACTTGGTTCCTATTCTACTCAAAGTCTTCCAAAAAATTGAAGAAGAAGCAATACTTCCAAACACTTTTTATGAGGCCAACATAACCCTCATACCAAAACCTGGCAAGGATGGCACAAAGAAAGAAATCTACAGACCAATATCTCTAATGAATACAGATGCTAAAATACTAAACAAAATACTGGCAAACCGAATACAACAACATATTAAAAAAATAATACATCATGATCAAGTGGGATTCATCCCAGAATCTCAAGGATGGTTCAACATACGCAAAACGGTTAATGTAATACACCATATCAACAAAACAAAGAACAAAAACCACATGATCTTATCAATAAATGCAGAAAAGGCTTTTGATAAAATACAACACAATTTTATGTTTAAGACTCTCAACAAAATGGCTATAGAAGGAAAATATCTGAACATGATAAAGGCCATATATGATAAACCATCAGCCAACATCCTATTAAACGGCATAAAACTGAGGACTTTCTACCTTAAATCAGGAACAAGACAGGGTTGTCCACTCTCTCCACTCTTATTCAACGTGGTGCTAGAAGTTCTGGCCAGAGCAATCAGACAAGACAAAGAAATCAAAGGCATCTATATCGGAAAAGAAGAAGTAAAGCTATCACTTTTTGCTGATGATATGATCCTATACATCGAAAACCCGAAGGACTCCACAAAAAGATTATTAGAAACAATAAACCAATACAGTAAGGTCGCAGATACAAAATTAACATACAAAAGTCCATAGCCTTTCTATATGCCAACAATGAAATATTAGAAAACGAACTCAATAAAATAATCCCCTTCACGATTGCAACAAAAAAAATAAAATACCTAGGAATAAACATAACAAAGAACGTAAAGGACCTATATAATGAAAATTACAAAGCATTGTTAAGGGAAATCGAAAAAGATACAATGAGATGGAAAAATATTCCTTGTTCTTGGATAGGAAGAATAAATATAATCAAAATGGCCATATTACCCAAAGCAATATACAAATTTAATGCAATTCCCATCAAAATCCCTATGAGATTTTTTAAAGAAATGGAACAAAAAATCATCAGATTTATATGGAACTATAAAAACCCCCGAATAGCCAAAACAATCCTAAGGAAAAAGAATGAAGCTGGGGGCATTACAATTCCTGACTTTAAACTATATTATAGGGCCACGATAATCAAAACAGCATGGTATTGGCAGAAAAATAGACACTCAGACCAATGGAACAGAATAGAAAGCCCAGAAATAAAACCACATATATATAGTCAAATAATCTTTGATAAAGGGGCCAACAACACACAATGGAGAAAAGAAAGCCTCTTCAACAAATGGTGTTGGGAAAACTGGAAAGCCACATGCAAAAGAATGAAACTCGACTACAGCCTATCCCCGTGTACTAAAATTAATTCAAAATGGATCAAAGACCTAAATATAAGACCTGAAACAATAAAGTACATAGAAGAAGACATAGGTATTAAAATCATGGACCTGGGTTTTAAAGAACATTTTATGAACTTGACTCCAATGGCAAGAGAAGTGAAGGCAAAGATAAATGAATGGGACTACATCAGAATTAAAAGTTTTTGCTCAGCAAGGGAAACTGATATCAAAATAAACAGACAGCCAACTATGTGGGAACTGATATTTTCAAACGACAGCTCAGATAAGGGCCTAATATCCAAAATTTACAAAGAACTCATAAAACTCAACAACAAACAAACAAACAATCCAATAAAAAAATGGGAAGAGGACATGAACAGACACTTCTCCCAGGAAGAGATACAAATGGCCAACAGATATATGAAAAGATGCTCAGCTTCATTAGTTATTAGAGAAATGCAAATCAAAACTACAATGAGATACCACCTCACTCCTGTTAGATTAGCTATTATCAACAAGACGGGTAATAGCAAATGTTGGAGAGGCTGTGGAGAAAAAGGAATCCTCATTCACTGTTGGTGGGACTGTAAAGTAGTACAACCATTATGGAGGAAAGTATGGTGGTTCCTCAAAAAACTGCAAATAGAACTACCTTATGACCCAGCAATCCCTCTACTGGGTATATACCCCAAAACCTCAGAAACATTGATACGTGAAGACACATGTAGCCCCATGTTCATTGCAGCACTGTTCACAGTGGCCAAGACATGGAAACAACCAAAAAGCCCTTCAATAGAAGACTGGATAAAGAAGATGTGGCACATATACACTATGGAATACTACTCAGCCATAAGAAATGATGACATCAGATCATTTACAGCAAAATGGTGGGATCTTGATAACATTATAAGGAGTGAAATAAGCAAATCAGAAAAAAACAAGAACTACATGATTCCATACATTGGTGGAACATAAAAATGAGACTAAGAGACATGGACAAGAGTGTGGTGGTTACCAAGGGTGGGGGGGGAGGGAGGACATGGGAGGGAGGGAGGGAGAGAGTTAGGGGAGGGGGAGGGGCACAGAGAACTAGATAGAGGGTGATGGAGGACAATCTGACTTTGGGCGAGGGGTTTGCAACATAATTTGATGACAAAATAACCTAGACATGTTTTCTTTGAATATATGTACCCTGATTTATTAATGTCATCCCATTACCATTATTAAAAATTTATTAAAAACAAAAAAAAGAAAGTATTTTTATTTTTTATAACAAAATACAACATTATATTTTCTCAGTAGTCTAAGGACATGCCAAACAATGTATTTTTTAAAACCTAATATGTAGATAGCTCTTAAATTATATCATCTTCTTTTTGTTTTTCTTTTTTTTTCTTTTTTACAAAGACAATGAATGAGTCAGAGAGAGGGATAGACAGGGACAGAAAGACAGGAATGGAGAGAGATGAGAAGCATCAATCATTAGTTTTTCATTGTGCGTTGCAACACCTTAGTTGTTCATTGATTGCTTTCTCATATGTGCCTTGACTGCCGGCCTTCAGCAGACTGAGTAAACCCTTGCTGGAGCCAGTGACCTTGGGTTCACGCTGGTGGGCTATTTTTGCTCAAGCCAGATGAGCCCGTGCTCAAGCTGGTGACCTCGGGTTCTCGAACCTGGGTCTTCCGCATCCCAGTCCAATGCTCTATCCACTGCGCCACCGCCTGGTCAGGCTTGTTTTTCTTTTTTAATACCATATACAAAGTATACGAAAAATTTCAGAATACATGTTTATATTATTATCCTTTTTCATTTTAATACTTTAAAGATTTATCATTTAGTTTTTGTTTTTGTTTCTAGATTACTGATTTATTTGAAATTATTTTTATATTTTTATTCGTCATACTAATGGTATTTTGTTTTTGTTACATTAAACATTTATTTTATATTTATTTATTAATATCTGCAAACTCTGCTGTTACTCCCACCCCCCAAAGTTTATCACTTGGGTTGGTTTGATAATTTATGTGTGTGGGTTTTCTTACTTTCACTCCTTTTAAGATGTTATTCCATTAATCTCTGGTTTTCACAGGTTCTAATGATAGATTATTGTTATATTTGTTCCTTTATATGTAATGCTTTTTACCTTACTGCTTCTAAAATTTACTTTTTATTATTTGTTTTTAGTAGTTTGATTTTATGATGTGCTTTGGCATGATTTTGTTTAGAGTTATTATCCTCAGGCATTATTGAGAGCCTCACAACTTTAAATTATTGATTTGTTCAAGCAGAAAAACAAAATGGCCATTTAAAAAATAATTTACTGATTATTTTTTGTCTCTTCTTCTCTGGAACTCCTCCAATTATACATACAGATGATCCTTGAACAACACAGTTTTGAATTGCATGGGTCTACTTATATGTGAATTTTTCAATAAAACGAGTTGGCCCTTCCTATTGATAGGTTTCATTTCCATGGATTCATCCAGCTGTGGGTGGAAAATAGTATTTTCACATTTCCTTTTGAAGATGTCTAACTGTGGTTTGAAAATACTATTTGAATCTGGTTGGTTGAATGTGAGGATAGAATAGGTTGCAGAGTCTAAAGTTATATATATTTTTCAACTGTGTAAGAGTTGATACCTCTAACTCTGCATTGTTCAAGTGTTGGTTTTATATTAAACTACTTGATATTGTCTTACAGGTAGTGAGCTTCTATGGTTTCTTTAACCACTCCTGTATTTATGTTCGTGCTTTGTTTTATGTCTTCCTTAATTTTAACAGTTTTTTCTTTGTATATTTTGGAGGTTTTTTTAAGAGTACCATATGATTATAATTACATCTTTTTGAAAATTGAGATTTTTATCATTATAAAATGTTTAGTTTTCTTTGTTAAAAACTTATCATATATCAGTATAGCTTCAGTGTAGCTACTGTTTTCATGACAATTTTGTAGGGAACAGAAACAGAGAAAGTTGGCAGAGAGAGGGACAGACAGACAGGAAGGGGATAAATGAGAAGCATCAATTCTTTGTTGGAGCATCTTGGTTTTTCATTGATTGCTTTTTAACCTGTGCCTTAATGTGGTGGAAGAGGGGGTCTACAGCAGAGCAGGTGAACCCTTGCTCAAGCCAGTGACCATTGGGCTCAAGTGAGCATCCATGTGGTCTTAATTATGATTCAATGCTTAAGCTGGTGACCCCACGTTTAAGCAGGTGAGCCTTCACTCAAACTGGCGACTTAAGAATTTTAAACCTGGGATCTTCGTGTTCCAGTCTTATGCTCTGTCCACTACATTGCCAACTGGTCAGTTTCAATGACATACACAGCCCACAAAAATTAGGAGATATTTTATAGCTTCATATTCATTTTGAAATATTCTTTAGTTTTTGTGATCAGTAGATTTATTTATTTTTTTATCCCAATTGTATATTTGATTTAAATTGTGTTTCTTGTAGAAGTGTATAATTAATATATTTTTTATATTTAGTCTGGCAACTTCTGCCTTTTGATTAAAGCTTTTAATTTATTCTTTACTCTTATCATTTATACTATCAGATCTGTGTTTGTTTTCTAATGTAACTCAGATATTTTTTTGTTGTTTCTTGGTTCTTATTTATCTTCTTATTTCTCAGAAGTTTCCTTTCTTTAAAAGATTAATTTATTAATTGATGTGAGAGCAACTTTGACGTTTTGCTCCACTCATTCATGTAATCATTGATTGATTCTTTTATGGGTCTTGACCACAGATTAAATCATTAACATTGGCTTAATGGAATAGTGTTCTAACTGAGCTACTTGGACAGGGCTGTATTAAACAGATCTTTTCTAGTGTTCTATTAAATATTTTTGGTATTTTATTTAACTCTTAGTGTTAATGTTAGTAATTGGTGTAGAAATTTCAGTACATATTATGTATATCAGTTTATCACAGTCTATTTCAGGTTACTACTGATTTTATTTCAGTAAGATAGATACTTTTTTTAGTATGGGTCATTTTCTTCTTCCTACTTTGGCCTGTTTCTATACTGCTCACAGAAATTAGGTGACAAGGGTATGTACAAATA